>NW_009933525.1:0-20103 GCF_000696875.1 Nestor notabilis
CCCCCGCCCCTTACTTTTCCAGAAGCTAAGAGAGACATAGCAATGCAGGTTAAGCATTACAATCAGAACAAGACTGGGAAGTGAGGAAAGCTCTTTGGGTTTTGTTTTGGTTTTTTTCCCCCCAAAAGCAAAGATACAGGAGTACATGAGGATAGCTTATATTTAAATAATAAAAAGCTAGGAGAGGGCTATTAAGAAAAAAGATTTCAGAAAGAAGCCTAATAAAGAAGGCATGGCAGCCTATACAGAGTAAGATTTTTAGCTCTTAGTGCAGAGGTACCCATAACATACTCTTGATTAATCTCCTGTTTTACTGGTTGGCTTATCTTTCCCTCTCTAGTCCAGGATGTGACCAAACTATGTTAATTCTTGTTGTGAAACAGTTAAAAACTGAAGACTTTAACAAAATAAAATTATCAATCATTTGGGGTCATGTTTCTAGTACTTCTACAAATTATTCTTCCATTCTTGCCTGACCTCAAACACCAGAACAACGCCTCTCACTAATCTCTTCTATTCGCAATGTGAATGTTGAACCCTAAACACTGGTCATGAAAATAACAACTAAACTTATAAACCACTATTGGTAAACTTAGAATTTCAAAACAAGTTTGGTGGGATTTTGTTGTGTTCTTTTTGGTTGGGTGTTTTTTTTGAGGGGGTTGTTATTGTTGGTTTTCCTGCCAGGAATGTTAGTCAGAAATTATTGCAGGAAAGTATTTCAAGCTTTCCTCTTCAGAAAAGGAAATCATGGCCAGGAAAAACATGCAGAAAGAAATAAGGAAATGCTAAGTAGGATATTAAAATCTCACACAGACTATTTCTGTTAATACTTTTATTCAAATCTACTGCATGTGTAGTAATGAAGAGATGTATTAAAGGCTTACCAATAGGATTCGTAACATCATAGAATAATTTAGGTTGGAAGGGACCTCTGGAGTGCATCTGGTTCACTCGTCTAGCTCACAGCAGGGCTAAGCAGATAGGTTGCCTGGAGCTGCACAGCAGAGTCTTGAGTGCCTCCAAGGACAGAGATTCCAGAACCTCTGTGATCCCCTGTTCTAGGGTCTGGCCACTTACAAGGTAAAATAATTCTTGTATCTAACTGAGATATCCCTTGCTTCACCTTTCACCCATTGTGCCTCAGCCTTTTCCCTGTGCATTCCCAAAAAGGGTCTGGCTCTGCCTCCTTTAGATCTTCCCATCAGATAGCTGTAGACAGCAGTAAGATCAGCCCTTTGGCTTCTCTTCCAAATGCCAAACAAGCTGACAGTTCTGACCCTTCTGAAGACAGAAAAAAGGCCACAATGGCCAAAGAACAGTCCATAGGCAGTGTTAAGTGTCACTCCTTCAGGATGATCGTGCTATTTATATAGACCGGAATCCTTAACAAGGCTTTGTAACAGAGACACAGCTTAGCCCAGCTTGCAGGGGACAGAATAAAGTCAAAACTGGAAAACAACGAATTCACCCAAAGTAGCACAGCTACCGTGTCACTATAAACGAACTTTGTGCCTGGAGGAAACGTTTGCGCTCACACACTTGGCCAGAGCATGCAACTCGGTTCTAGCGTCCTGAGGGACCCCAAACAGGGCGGCAGCTGCCAGGCAGGGCACTGAGCCCACAGCGGGGCACCCAGAACCCTGCAGAGCTCTCCCAGACAGCCCCACAGGCACCACTCACCAGTCAGGCAGGTCCCACCACAGGCAGCCACAGAGTAACCACCCACAGCCGGCCCTGCCGGCCTTTTATTGCAGGAGCCAGCTGACAGCCACCGACCCACCAATCACAGGCCGTGGAGTCTGAGGGCTGTGGAACCTTCTAGAAGCAGGAGAAAGCATGGTGCTGGGAGCACGGTGCTGGGAGCAGCGCCGCGCACCGTGAGCACACGAGTGAGTAAACAGGTTCTGACTAAAGAGAAAGGTGATTTAGAGGGAGGGTGAGGAGGAGCTGGAACAGGGCTGAGCGAGGCAAGCCCCGTAAGCTGGCCTAACCTGAGCGCTGCCTTACACAATGGGGTGGACCAGGTGTCCCTTCTGACTGATCTATAGCAGCGTGCACATGAAACAACGTCATGTTAATTGGCAGTCTGTACCCGAGCTCAGCAACCTGGCTGGGTGGCTGTGGATAAGGCACATAGGAGAGGCAGCTGGGATCCAAGCCAAAAGTCTGACGAGCCGGGTGCAGGTGTATCTTGATGGGACAATAAGAAAATGCTAAAGCAGGTACAGCGCTTCCTCCTGCTGCTCCCTCAGGTTCAGCGTTGCCTGAGCTGACACTGCTGCCGCGCATTTAATAACTAACACAGGGGATTTCTCCGAGGATTTGCTATTTCTCCTCTTGAACCTATTAAGCTCTAAGCAGTGACAGCACCCTGTGACCAGGAATGCCAGATGTGAACTGCAACCACCTGAAGAGCCACCTCTTTTTGCGTGCTCTGAACTCTTGCTAGTTTTGTTCTAGTTCTTTGATAAGGCAATTAATTCCTCTTCACCTGTCAGACACCACTCATCATTTTCTAATATACTTCTAATCACTCCGCTTTTGAGTTTATTGCCACTTTACATGTGTCATTACAGAGTGACAGGACCCAGTGAAACTGTGACTGGCGGGTAGATGCAGGCTGTGAAGAGATTTCAGGCTTAGCTACGAAAACCCGTGCTGCAGCTATATGAGGAAAGTTTAGAGTATTAGAGTATCGGCTTCTCTGGAAGTCCCAGGACAACTGCTTCTCACCTGTGCATACACCCCAGTCACTCAAGGACCTGGATGGTGCTGTGTTTGTTCCTGATAGATGAGCTGCATCATCAGGTGTCATTGGCTTTTGAGTCTGGAACATCTCATGTTACCTGCTGCTGATCTGACAGATGTTGAATAAGCTAGAGGATAGTGTTAGTTCATGTGGGACCTGGCATATGAGAGCTCTCAGTATTAAAAATAGCTGCCCCTCTCAGATCTGAGAGATATAGCAGAAAAGAAATGAGTGAAGACAGGATAATGTCATCCTTATGATTCATGCCATGTTGTACAGCTGCGACAATTATACTTTATGACTGACTGATAAGACAAGAAACTGAGATATTTTTCCCCAACAGTGTCAGTGCTTTGTGTTCTTTATGCTATATTGAAAAGGAAAACATTTTTAACAAATTTACAAATTATTTCTATTAGATTTTGAATCCTTCCCAAAACTTTACACAATCAGGATACACCAAACTCATCCTAGAAAGTGGTCCTCTGCCAGGCAGCCATTCCTTCATCCAGACAGAGCTCCGGTGTAGCTCCCAAGTTCAGCCTACACCAGAGATTAGATCAACATTTGCCAAATACAGATCTCAAAATCAAAGCACAGAAGGGTAGCATACCACTTTAAAACACTCAGTACTCTTGTAATTATTTGTCTAGATGTGTTCTTATATAAAAGTACATCACAGATAAAGAAATTCTTTATTTTGATGTTCAGCATAAGGCCTGAGTATTCTGAACGGAAAAAGGTCGTGTATAGGATACTAGCAGCAGGGCAACTAACATACTCAAAATACTGAAGGCAGGAATAAAGAAGGCTAAACTTCAAAGAAAATATTAATATAAAAAAGCTTTTACTAACTAATACTACATAGGATACCTTTTTGACAGGTAGTGAGAGATATGTCAAGTCTCCCTAAAATAATTTTTAAAAAGATACATTTTTTCACTGCTGTAAAAGAAGCCTTATTCATTTAGTAGGTGATTTGAGACTCATCAAGAGCTGATGAAAATCTTTAGGTCAAATTCACTGGGTTCTGATATCTCAGCTCCTGGAAATTACAGCCCCCCAGCAAAGCAAAGATAAGGATTTAAGATTTAAATGGGATAATCTGTATTTCACTCCAAGGTATGTAAAAAAAGTATTCTGGATAAAGAATGTTCCTAACCTTTTATCTGTAGCATTCTGCCAACTCAATCATTCATCTTCCTGCTACATTTAAAACAAGGAAATGTTTTGTCAGATAACTCTCAAACTGCAGCAGAAGTTTTATCACAGGTTTGAAATGGAAAGTAATGCTGCTTTTAAAACCTAGTCTTGCTAATGCATAAATCTACTGACATTATTGAGGTTGCCCTTCCAGTGCATTTCAGCATGGTTTACAAGATTTATGATGAATACTTATAGATGGAAAAACAGATGAGATTGAATAGAAGATGTGACAAATATGTTCTCTCCGCCTCTGGTTTGACCTGTTCACACTAGAATGAAAAAGTACTTGTTGACATATATAGGTATAGATATATAGTATACCACTTACCATTCACTGAAAATATTTTAAATGAAATCTTTGTATACATATAAACATGCTCAGAGTTGAGTAGAAAAATATATTAATACTTAAGTTACTCTTTCATACATTTCAATTAAATAATATTTTTCAATGTCTTTGGAACACAGCCAGATACAAAATCTTTATTCCAGAGACACAGCACATAAAGCTATTGGGAATATAGGCAAGTGGAGATATTTTGTTCCTTCAGGACTAAACAAAAGGGGTTCGTAAATCCCATAGCTTCAGCTTGTGGCTTTCTTCTAGGGAAAACACTATTAGAGATGAAAAAATTCTCTTGCTCTTTACTCTTTTTGTTACAAAATATGAAGCACATTCGGTTTGAACAGACAGCCACTGAATTCAGTGGAAACAACCCATTGATTTCAATAGGAATTGGATCAGGTTTGAGGTCTCAAGCTTGCTACTTGATTTAAGCATTAATTTGATATCTCTGGTAATAGGATCATGGGTGAAGGTATGTCTGCCAAATCTAAGATTCCCAAATGGAAGCTGCAATTTCAAATGCTGTTTGGAAGTGTACTACTTCCGGATTTTTTATGTAGTTTAAAAATAGCTGTATGATTTATATTGCAGCACACAGGTTAAATTAATATAAAAATGTATCAAATATGTTCCTTCAGCATTGGCTTTCAGGTTTACAGAAGCAAAATTCTCCTCTCATAAGGGCTGTTCAAAATTGTTCTAGCAGCTGTTTAATTTACCAGCCCCAATGCCATCTCAGCCACTGTGAGCAACATGAAGCAACATGCTATTCGTTTTCAGACATTGATAATATGTATGTCCTCTTGAAGGTATCTTCCTCCCCTCCCACCCTGTCTGCTCCCTGAGAAGTTTTCATTGATAGTGAAATACTAGGAAACCACTCACATGTTGAATGGGCAAACTGAAACCAAGAAGGTAGAATTGATTATCTGAAGGATTTAAGACTAGATCACAGAACCAGCAAGGAATAGCATCATGAACTCCATTCTCCTAAAGCAGTTGGTTACTTACGTCTTTCTGATAACTATCACTACTTTTACCAATTTGACATTTCTCATAGTTCCTGGGCAGGTCTCTTTGAATCCAGGATAATTTAGTGAATAAAATAATCTAAATAAATTGTCAATCAGAACATGTTGTACTGCTGCACAGGATTTAGGAGGCTTCTATTTATAAGAATGAGATTTTGCATATGCATTTAGAAATGAGGCACAGCTGCTTTGTTGGTTTCTTTTTTTCCAAAGAAAACTCTTACTGGTGAATGCAAATATCTTTGGAGGATACGGTATAAATACCACTGTGTGAAAAAAGAGGGTGCTGGAGTGAAAAATTCCTGAAGCAGTGCCAGAAAATTCATTGACATAAATGGATTGTAATAGTGAGGAAACAAACCCTGGCTGCAGGAGCTGTTTTTAATTAAATGCCTAAGAGCTTCTCATTGCTGTCTTGCCCTTGATGCTGTCACTCACTGGTTCAAAATTCGTCAACTCAGCAATGCTCACTTTCTCACAACCAATGGTAGCATTTTTCACATGTTCTTTGCACAGCTGTTTATTGACCACTGACCTGCAGCTCACCATTAACTGACACATAATTTGGTTGTACAGAAATAGAGTTTTACCTGCTTCCTTTGAAACATAGGGCACCCGCCCTAACAACTGCTCTTAACATAAACTTCAGAAGTCTGGTTAAAGGTAACAAAGTGCAGAAACCTAACCTGGACCTTTTTGCCCTTGGTAAGGTGGGTAAAATATTTCCATTGATTAAAAATAATAATAAAAATCCCATTTCCTGTTATGAAAATGGAGCAGTTAATATGACTAGAGATTCTTTTTATTACATTGCAAATATTCTATTCACAATATTCAATTTCAGTACAAGTTGCACTATTTGAGGTTCTTTGAATAATTCAGATGCATTCATTTACTCTTGATTAGTGGATCAGGTTCTTCAAAAAGTATTTATTTTATTTTATGATAAGTAACATTAATAATGTATTACCTTTCTCACAAGCTGCTTTTTAAGGAAAGCAATAAAAGTATGCAGGGAGACAAGACTTCTGAATAGATATTAAGGAACCATGGAGCCACTTAAGCTGTCATTTTGAAAATAGTCTATTATAACTGCTATTTCTCTGGGAGAAAAAATACAATCTTGATAATGCAAAAGGGTGAGTAACCTGGGTTGAACAGATGATGCAATGCCAGAGAATTACAGCACTGCTTACTGCACAGTAAGTGACAGGGAGGAAATCATATTCCATGCCTTCTCTGTGATGAGTATGTGTTTGGAGAACAGCTTTGAGTATTTTTATGAAGTAGTACATGGAATTTCTTTGGATTATCAAATACTGTTTGAAAATTGCAATGAGGAAAGGAAAATAAAATTACTAGGACCAGTAGTAATATTAGTTATGACAAGTGACAAATCACGGTTGCAAAGTCAGATTGATTTTAAAGCTTCTGTTCAAGGGAGAGGAAAAGGTTTTTAAAAATTTGCTTATGCAGAAACTCTTCTGAAGAGGGGCCATTTCGGCAGACATGGTAAAGAGGTTCCTGGGAGACACGATTAATCTCAGTGAGCACTGTTAATTGTCCAGATGTCCTTGACAGGCTGCACAAGCACATGAGAAGTGCACTGCTCAGTGAGACCAGAAGTGTGTCCAGCTCTTTGTTCTGGCTCTTATAGGGACAGCTGGACATGCTGCTTAGAAGGAGCAAGTGAACTTAGTCTATCTCTGGCTGTACAGGCTTCCCACAAAACTCCAGTGCTCACACTTTTTGTTTTAGCAATATTAGAATATGTACCTTGTCCATCTCTTTTACTATCTGCTTCTAGATCTGTTTTCCATGAATTCGTGTAATCCCTTATTGACCATGCTGTTGCTATCTTCTTGTACATCCTCCTGTGACAGATATGTAAGCATGTAAGTCAATTGCAACTGATGAAAATGTTGCTATCCCTTGTGTGTAAAATCTTCATGTGCTTAATTTTTTGAAAATAAGATTTTCATTCTAGCCTAAAATATGAAGATGTGTAAAGGTCAAGTTTAAAACTCATGATAGAATAATATTTACATCTCTAAGGATACAGTTTTTTAGACAGCACAAAGGGGAGCATCTGACAGTATAAAAAGTTGACTGCAAAAGTTACCATGTTTATATAAATTTTAGTTCTAATTTCATTCCCTTATGGCATTCAATTCCTAAAACATCATGATAGCTTTAGAAACCAGGATGCCCTTTGTTGACCATTTCCATATTGGCTGCCTTCCTCGAACACTCAGTAAGCATAACTGTTTTGCTTCGTTTCACTTGTTGATAATTAGGCTAAGATTAGGAAGGCTCAAGTACTTTTGCTAGCTTCATTTCAAACATCACGCTTAAATTTCCCTGCAATGCAAGCTCCCTTAAACAGAAATTGAGAGGTAAATTTGTTTTTATTGTTGCTAAAATCTTCCTCTGTGGCTGAAAGGTTGGTAGTTGTATGGAAAGGAATAAGCTGCCTTAGTATTCAAAGATATCACCCAGACCTTTTCTTACTCTCCAGCTTTTCTTAACTGCACTGGTAAAGAACAGAAGTATGTGATGTAATACTGATTTGTACAAATCATCTTTGTTGCTTCAGTATATATGATTTTCTATAGTAATGGTACTAGGTTAACACTTTTTAGGCCTAAAAAGTAATTTTAATACACCATCTACTGCAATAAATAGATGCTTTTCTTTTTTTTTTTATTTTTAATAAACAAGGTTACAATCACCTTGATTAATTCAGCTTTTTTTATTGAGGTATATAGTTACATTCTACTTATGTCAAACTTCTTAGATTTCTGCTGAACAGGTAAAGCCTCTTGAGAGGGTCAGAACTCAATTGATCACTTCATTTTAAACCCTTTATGCAAACTATCGGTTATAGAATCAATAGTCACAAGCTCTGGCTTTTTAAATTAGTGTTCATAAACTGAGCAAAAATGGGCACATTCCTCTGCAGAAAGATCTGTAAGCCCTTTAGTCAGTACAGCTGCTATAAACTCCATTTAAGAAAATGGCAAATTGAGTTTATAAAGTCTGTGTGAAACACAATATATAAATATGTAGCTTTATCTTGTACCTGAACTTCAAGTTAAGAATTGTAATGTAGCTGTGTAAAAGAATGATTTTCATACTCTGGATATGAACTTTCTGCACTGAAATCACAAGCAGAACTTTGAATTTACGTTTTTTATTATTATATTTGAATGTTACGTCTGGTCTGTGAAGGTAACTATGACTGGCCAACTAAGTTGTAAGAATTTTGGGAAAAACATACAAAAAGGTGAATAACAGTAAGAGGAGTTACTATTTAATTTTTTTTGAGTAGTTAAAAAGGTTTATAATACAAAGACTAAAGTTGAGGAGAAGATGGAGGTGAAATTACTTAAAAATAGAAAGAAATGCAAAGTACATATTTACATTACAGTGTATATTTATGCCCAGCTGAACTGAGAACCAGGTAAATGTAACTAACTCTTCTATTATTAATAATTTTCTTCATACACATCCACGCTTTTACTGCCTGTGCAGATTCCACATGTTAAACTTGCATGTCAGGTAATTTATCATCTACGAATTGCCTTGGAGAATACTAATAAAGATGCTTTTCAATCAGACTGAAATCACCATTGCTTGTGCCACAAACTTTCTAGCTACCACTGGCGTTGCTACAGCTGGTGTTCCTTTAACTAAGTTGTTTCCAACTACAGGTAACTGTGACCTTATATAATAGGTGTTTCTGGAAAGTTGAGGGCCTTCTTGGAAAGCAGAAAGTTGCCAAACCTGGCAAACAAGTCCTAATTCTAGTTCCAGATGCTCTAGCATGTGAGGCAGATGCAATGGGTAAGGCAGCTGCCATTAAGTGGTAGGTTTTTGGCAGCTCATTCTTGACCATGTAGAGAACATGCAGTGTTGAAACAGTCCAGCAAGCTATAAATTAATAATTAGTAATAAATTGTCAAAACTAATGGTGCAGGCTGGAGTACACTTGTGAAACTTAAGTGAGAAGAGTTTGTGCATAGAAGGAGCTGCTATGTATTAAATCAATTTACTGGAAAACTAGATTTTAGTACCTTCCCTGTTAGAAATGGCACTGACTGTGACTGTAAAATGTGGATAATGGCATTCCAGGAGATTTCCAAGTAAAGGAGACCTGGGGATATCACCTCAGTCAGCCCAATATGACCTCCTCACTGAAGTGCTATTTCCATGCATGTGACCTTCCTTTAAGCTGTTAAACTGAAGCTGAGGGAAAGCAATTTCATTGACATAATCTTTTCTTGGTTTGTTGCAGCCACAGGTTGTTCAGATGTAAGCAATTAGCAAACAAGTAAACTCATAAAAAATAAGACACTGCTTCCCAGTTCAGCAGAATTTTCTCTTTTTATGAAGAGCCAAGACTATTTACCAATTTCTCTGCATAATGGCAATGCTTCTTGCAGAAAATTTTTGTTCTTAATGTTTCTCTGCACAAAGGAAAACATTATTTAATGTTTGCACTTGGTTCCTATGTGGTACAGGTGCACATGCCTAAGCACAGTTGGCTCCCTGTTAGCTTTCCAAAAGACTTGTCACAGAAAAGAAAATGATGTGCCAGCGCAGCATTTAGCAAGGGAGTGAAGAAAGGGAAGGGGAAACCCAGCAAGTGTACTTACCTTCCTAAATAGATTCAGTTTTACACTATAGGAGCACATTTCTCTGCATGGCTGACTCTTGTGCTAGTTAAGTGAAACTCATCACAGGAAACAAAAATATTTGCCAGTTTGGCTTTAATGCAAAACCTAGTCTTTGTTCTTTTGCATACATCAAATGTCAGCCTCTCTCTACACCTCTGACAGGAAGCTGGCATGGAAGACAAACATAACCAGGTGCATCATGGCAGGCAAGCCAGTCTGAAGAGGTTATAGTAGTCATGCTTGGTGGGAAAAGAGGGGTTGGGCTTGTTTTATTTGATGTCTATACTTAGAATATAGAATGTACGTAAAAACTAGGTTTGGATTAATTTTATTTTAGCCATCTAAAAGGCAGACATGTAATTCCAATACCTAGCTGAGAGATGCTTTAGACAATTAACTTTGACAAAACACCTCATTAAAATTAAGGGCAATATATCTGTCCTTGGCTACTCTGTCTAATTAGAAGTACACAGAATTATTTTTTCCAATATGAAATAGCCAAATATGTACATGTTTTTATATGGTTTTTTTTCTATTCAGCCTACTGGCTAGATTTACTTTCATTGTAATTAGATTCAGGTCCTCACTTTACTTCAGATGTTCTGTGTAAAGAAAACATTAACATTCCTGAATTTTTATTACATTTCATATATCCCATGAAACATTTATATGCAAATTCACTGAAATTTTACAGCATAAATCTTCAATATTAGTGTTTTCTTGGTCCTTTCTGCATATTTTAGTAGCAGATTTTGAGGGTATTTCAGACAAGCATTTCCAAAACAGTAATAGGCTTCAATAACTGCCTTTTGTAGACTGAAGTGACAGCTTTTAGGTTGGACAATCTGATCTTTTCTTTAATATTCAGTAGTATTACACAGATAGAAATACATTTATGATTCAATAGGCTGAAATCTGATAAAAAGCGTTTAAAAATCCAAGTAGATTGATTGTGTGTAATCATTGCAAAAGAGTGAATTCAGCTAACAAAAGGGCTTACTTACCATGCTCCGCTGTGAAAATTTTACTTTTATATGGATATAGCTGTGCAGCACATTATTTGCAGCACATAAGCTGCAAATATGACCCTTTAGATTATTCTTCTGCATTTAAAATACTTGTTTAGAATTTCAGAGACTTGTTTTCTTTACCAATTTCCTCAGCAACATTTTTATGAGCCAGTCAGCTCAGACAGTCTAATCTTTTTAGATGTCAAGGTCTTGTATCACGTTTCCTATGTTACCAGGCAGGCACAGTTCTAAATGTCTCCACTGCAATTAAAAAAACCAAACAAACAGCATCTTGTATCTGCCAAGACAGGCAACTTTGACTTTGTGCACACCTACAAAATACAGTGAATATTTTTAGATTGTATATAGTAATTGGTGTGATGCTCAGTGATGACATTTGTCTAGTGCACATAACTCGAAAACAAAATTAAGTTGAGAGTGTGTATATTACTACATAGATTGATTATGCATTTTTATTTTCTGGCTGAACTTTAGTTTATAAACCATTATGGTCCATGCTGGTGTCTCTAGTTACAATCACTTGAAAGCATTAGCTCTTGCACAGCAAGAGTCCCTTTATATTTACTTGAAATTAGCCTATTAGCCTACCTGGTACAAGGGCCTTTTAAAATAGGCCTAAAAGTATTCCAGCTATGTCTTCTTTTTCATTACAGGTCTTGATTATGCTGGTTTTAACAGATATTTTTCTGCAAAATATTGTTTTTTTCACATTTACAAAATGCTATCTAACAAAATCGACATTGCATTGCAAGTCTGCAGACAAGCCAGTGTGTCTCTTAGTGTATCTGTTAACTGGCAGAGTCATTCATCTTACCTGCTTGCCTGTGTCTTTATAGTATTTTTCCTAAAGCATTCAAAGTATTCACCTCTCCCCCCACCCACCCACCTGACTTATAATCACTTCATTTTTGAGACTGATTTTAGCTTTCCTCTGTTCAATTAGTCTCATGAGAACTATACACTAGCTTATTGTATTTCCATACACCTGTAAATTGAAGCTTGAGCTACACAGCAGAGAAGCAAAAATACATCCTTTATAGAACAGCTGACATTTGGAAAGTTTAGACAAGCTTTTGGGTACTGTCTTTTATCATCTCTGATAACTAAACAACAACTCAAGCTAAGTACAGTTTAAAAGCAATTTCTCTTAGTTTAATCTCATTATGTTAATCAACTCTTTTACTACATATATAACAGCTGCAGTAGCAATGAATAACTTCATTTCAGTGCCTCAGAAAATGTCTTTTTCTTTGCACATCCTACTCATCTGCTCTAGAACACATCACAGCTGGTAGCTTAAAGCTATGGGTTGAAGTCTAGTACAGTGCTTCCAGGCACTTCATTTATCTGTCTCTTCAACAGGTGTACAAACTAACTTTCCTTTTTATAAAAACAGGCTTCTTAATTCTAGTAGAGAAAATGTGTAAGAAAAGGTAGCATCAATTCCATAGTTAAAAGCTATCCAGAAAGCATGGACCTACAGATTTAAGTCGCTGCTTTGAAATAAATATAGACATGGCTTTGAGATCATAAAAGCATTTACTGTGAGAGTTTTAGTTTTAAGCATTAAATTAGCACCATCAGAAGACCCCTAAATCACTAAAATCTTAAAAGTAAAAAAGGAAATATATCATTAGTCTCACTCAAAGTAGTTATCAGACATGATATGTTTTCCTATTGGATCACGAATGCAAGGACCAGGGCGAAAAGACCACATCTTGGAAAAAAACCCATGTGTTATTTACAAGGGAGTCCGCATGTGCCTTCTTAAAAGGTTTTCACCACCACACAGGAGAGGACAGCTGCCTTCCAGCCACTGCAGAAAGTACCTTCTTGCTCACTTCCTTCTTCTACTTGAAACATAGCACTTACAAGGAGAAGACTAGCTGCTGTTTGATCAAAGTACAGCTCAGTCCTAAGGCCACACCTGCCAGAAACCTGAAGAAAAGGCAAAAATGCGAAATGATCATATGGGCAGCATAGCTCCAAAATTGCCTGCTACTGGTAAACACCTGTTCTTCCTTGAATAAATCTGCATGTATGTTCTAACAAGCCATTACCTCACCACAAATTACCTAGCAGGAGGGCTCAATGTCCATCTTCTAGGTAAGAGATGCTTTTTGAACACTGCACCAGCCCTCCCTCAGTGCTGCAGCCCTTTGGTGAAAAGTATTGCACTCTCTAGAGCAACACAGCAAATACCTGGGATTCAAGTATTTTCAGCACAGCTACAGAAGTGCTCCAGGTATTTCTTGTGCCTGCAGGCAGGAAAGCAAAAGGATGACTCCCAGGAAATATTACTTCTACAATCCCTCTGCAGTTTTCACAGTGCCACCAATGCTAAAATTATGCACATCTTTAGACAGTACATATTTCTGCCTTTCTCTATTAGTTTGGTTTATCAGATCTCTGTGAAATTCCAGTTTCATTGCCTCTTGAGGTTGCCCTTCAAATTATTACTGATCCCAGCTTAAGAATTTGCCATCCAAACCAGGGAAATCCATTTTTGATTTTGAATTTGTAGGCTGAATACATTCTTTAGCATAACAACTAATATTTCAACAGTTACTGTCAGTGAAGGAATATACTTTTGCACAGTTTTGATTCCAAAATAAATATTATTTTCCTGCTTGAAAAGGTCCTGCAGATAAGCAAGCTATGCTTGCAAAGCCCTAACTGCATCAAAGAATAAGATATTACTGCCTCAGTGTCAGGACAACAATCAAGAGACTTGCTTTTTAAATATGGACATAAATAATGTAGAAAAGGGTGTAAAATATTCTTTCATTAGTTCCTCATTTGACGGTTATTTCATTATATCACACTCATGGTGAAAGGATAATCCCTTTAGCTCAACAACTTATTAACCATGTTCTATCAATGACAAATAGCTTATTTTCTAACAAAACAAAACCCATAAACACTCCTGCCTCCAGCTCATAATGATTTTCTATAAGTAAGTGTATTAGAGGCATATTAGACAAAGAGAGCTTGGTAGGAAAAGAAGTGACACAGAAATGGAAGATACTTCTGCAAATATAAAGCTAGATTGCTATACACGTTGTATTTCTGCTGTTTACCAAAAGCCTGCTACTCGTTGCATGCTAGTTGCATGAAGCAACTGCAAATGAATTTAAATTTACTTGACTTTCTGACAGTTTGGAGCTTCACAAAGAAAGGAGTATTGGAAATGTGAGAATGTAGCTGGTAGAATACTTTTAAATCCCTTATATTTCAGAAACACAAAGAAAACAGGGCAAAGGAGAAAACTGCTTTTGTGGATCTAGTTTATTAATCAGCATTGTAATTAACAAGACCACATGCTGTACAGAAACCTGAAATAGAACTACTGCAGATTTACTGGACTTTAAATGCTGCTGGACTTAGTATATGATGTCCAACTGCACAATTTTTAAAGTGTGGTTAGGGCTGTTTCAATACACAGACATACATTGCTCACTCTCAGATCCTGTAGTATGCCACAGAGCAGGGAAATTTCCCAGAAATACAAACTCAAATATTTACAAGAAGTCATCAATCTCTTTCTTCACTAGGGATAACATAAGTTATACACATTTTTATTATGTATACCAAATAAAATCTTTGCCTTCAACTTTACATTGTGTCTGCACAAACCAATCTCTTCCTTTTTATTTATCCCATTAAATTATGGTAGTAAACTGCATTGCAACCACTTACTTGACAATCATTCATTAAGGATTGGTATTAAAGCTGCAAAAGCAAAACTTGAGCAAACAAAGTCAAGGGTTTTCAGACTTTAAAAACTCCAACTTTAGGAGCTTGAATCAAACAACCTTGAATCAACTGGTACTGACTGAAACTATTTAGGACTACTGTCTTTGGCTTGACCATGCTGGAAGCAGGGTAATAATGGTAGCTCGGGGCTGATGAGGTTGCATGCTGGATTACAGTTTGCTCAGCAGAGCAAACTCCTCTTACAAAAAAACCCAAACAGATCTATACACACTGGGGTCATAGATGTCCAATACAAAGCGTCTGCTCTCCTCCAGCCCTACACCAAGCAAAAAGACCTGGCTGGATTGAAAACCAGATAACTAATGTTATGTCAAGTTAGCTGTTATGCTAACATTCGTAAGCCCTCAGGTCCTATTAGCATGGGCTCATTGCCATGATAATTAGCTAAATGACCTGCATCCCGCCAGCTCACAGCCCAGAGAGAGCAGGTGCTCAGTAGTCTCTGTCTGGCCAAGCAGACATGCCTAATGACTCTTTCTTTAGAATTAAGTTACACTTTATAATACAACAGAGTTCAGGAAAACAGAAACAGCGTATTTTACTTCAAACAGTTCGACCTCACTTCCTTGGTTTATTTTACTTTTTTAAATATTTGACTGCTTTCCAGTACGAAAGAAGTTTCTTCCTTTCTGCCACCACTACCCGTAACTTTGATGCAATACTCAGAAGTGCAACAAGCATGTGCTGAGTCTGGCGGGGGAGGAGGTGGGGAAGGAGAGGAGCGTGGGAATAAATCTAGGCTAGACTGTGTGACACATTACTTTGAAGGCAAAGGTTTTCCTTTATTGTTACACTGTATGAAACAAATCTAATCAAGTAACTACCATTTTACTGTATATTGTATATAGGATTGTTTTCTCCACAAATTCACACAAGTAAGATAAAATAAGTTAAATGGCTAAAAAAAAAATTACACAAAAATATACAGTCTATGTACTAGATAAATTATTTATATATATGACAAGATGTGTAAAGAGTCTAGTAACGTTATTCCTCTGGATACTGACATGCCTCTCAGAAAAATGTTGCTCCAGATGCATGGTTTTATATATATTAGATAGGCAATATATAAAAATGAGGGAACCATTTATCTCCTGATACAACATTTATTTATAATTAATTGTTCTGTATCTTGTTGACACAATTTTAGAATATCACAACACAATATGGGTATATGGATATAACACTTAGTACTTCCTACAATCAGATTTATCTTTACAATTCTTTTTGTTTGAGCAAGTTTTTTTGCTGTTTGGTTTTGGTGTTTTGTTTTTTGTTCTTTTGTTTTAAAGAGAAAAGGGAACACTTAATTGCTACTGTACCTTAGGCAACCTCTCCCCCCCAACCCCTAAATATTCAAATTTGAAGTTTGTTGAGTTTTTTTTCCTACCTATTAAAAAAATCAGTAGTTCTGGTTCCTTCAACTTTTCCTATGAAAACCCTAAAATTTTAGAAATTACATTTTTTTGCCAGGAAATTTCAGTTACAACTTTCAGTCAGAACAGAAATGTTACAGGCCGAAAAAAAAGAGTGTTTTCCAATTCAGCAGCCAACTCTGTAAACATTTACTGTGGCAGCCTTCTGTAATAAAACCTGAAGTCCTCTGCTTACAGTACGAAGCATTAGCTGTCAGCATTATTCTAAATATGCACAATTAATATGGTTGGTAAATCTGTGTAAACTACAGATAAGCTTTTTTTGCATATCCCTGAAAAGGACTGCTGAATTTACTCACTGTGATGTCTCCAAAGGAAACAACAAACAGCTTTGTATATATTAGGTATGAATTAATCTGTCACATTTTTAATTGTCCTGGAATCAGAAATGAGTTGTCAGCTATTGTGTGTCAGTACCCAAAGGATTATTATTTTTTTCCAGGATTTACATGCAACTGGAAGCCAGTGTGACACATCTTTTCTAAATGTTACTGAAAACTACATTAAAAAAAAAAAAAGGAAAGAAAAAGAACTACATCATTAGATAATCTGATGTCCATTAATTAAATTCTATCAGTAGGTTAAAAGTGAAGCTTCTTTTGTTTTGCACATAAAATCTAAATGTGGTTTGAAGAGATTTACAGTGGGGACAGCAATATATAAAGCTACTTATACCTGCTGGGCACATAAGAGAAGCTCTTTTAGCATTCATTGGAAACCCTCAACAACTTGAACTTCTGTAAATTTTACAAGCAGCTAATATTACAGCATTTTTACACACAGTTTTGTTTATAGATTACAGTTTTAAGTTACAATATGAAGCCTACCTAGAATTCTACCCATAGGAAATATTCACACACTGTTTTTTCCCCTTCCATACAACTTCGATTGTCTCACTTAATGTGGCAATAAAACTAAGCAAAGTTACACAGTTTTTTAAAGAAAAAATTTCTTGGTAGGTACGTAGTGTCAATGATGGAATGTCTGAACAGCAACAAAATACTAGAAGGTAAAAGTGTTTTTTCAGCTAAGAAAGGAATCTACTTTTCATCCACTGTAGATTTTACCAGCTTTTTTCTGCCAGTATTTAATACCCTCCAGTACACAGAACATTAAAAATCAGGGATTTTGTTTCAACGAGACTCATCTGGAGACTTGATCAAATAATCTGATTGGGGTGTGTTTATGATTACATTTATCCAGCTTTCAGTACCTAGATTCTGCCAGTCATTCTCTAATAAACTAAGCCACAACGACGAGCACTCCTTCATCTAATAGGTTGTGGTGAGGTAACTAACATTCTAGCTAACCTTTTACTGAATACTTACAATAGGTGAATATAGCTGGGAAAAACCGCCTTATGCATCACAATAATAATCTTTTAAACACCGGTAGCCTGCAGCCACGACATCACATCAGCCAAAAAAACTACCCCATTTTCCTACTGTTTTCAGCAGTGCCCAAGTAAATTTCAACTAACAGGAACAGTAGCCAAAGCAAGCTCTGCAAGATGAAAAAAAAAAAAACCCAAAACAAAACGAAATAGAGGGTAATGGCTTGAAAAGCATAATATGTATCATATTGTTGCTTGTATTATTGAGAAAGGAAAATCTTGGAAATTAAAAAAGTTACTTGCAACTTTTATTTCCAGTTTTGATCTTGCATATCCTATCCTTGTCATGTTGTTTATTTCACATAGAAAATCCTAGTTGATAGCTTTCTATTTAATCTATTACATTCTTTCAAAGAATAAATACCTGTAGATTGCTCCAATAAAAATTAAAATCAAAATCAGTTACATAAATGATAAATTTTGGTGGAAAGATATACTATCCTTCTTAAGAATTAGATTTTAGGATCGTATTCATTCTATTATGTAAGGTAATCAAATGAGAAATTGCCCACCTGATCTCTATTGCTAAGCAAATGGAAGATGAAATCTATGAATACACTATAAATTATAACAACAAAGAAAAAGCTGAGTAAGCTACATTTAGACTGTAATATTCCCCAAACTGTACTAAGAAATTGCTTTCAACAGGGAGGAAGAACTACTCACAGATATTTGTACTATATGGCCCATATAAGAAAATGAACAGAAGTTTGTCTTTTTCTTTTGATAGTTTCTGGGTTGTGGGTTTTCTTCCCCATTTTGTGGATTTTACCAAAAACTATGGTAAATTTGTTTTAACTAAGTCCGAAGGATTTAGCTTTTTGATTTCAAATTTAGGATTCTATATACATAAATATTCACAAGCCTAACAAGTCTGTATACACGCCAAGAACAGTGTTAGGCTGTGACTATATACAGTCACACTTAAAGCCTGAAATAACAAATTTGCCAGATACGCATTTATAGCTGGTGCTCATGTACAAACGTAGTGCTGCTCCCAGACACCGGTGCCTGGTGGGATGCAGCGAAGTTTGCCAGAGGAATGACTTTGACAGGATCTTCGCTAGCACAAAGTCTTTCGCAGGTGTTGTAGAACTGGGGCCTGGGCCCACCCTGGCCTTTGTCAGTGTCGTCCTTTGGAAGGGGCCTCCCAAGAGTGTGTCGTCCCTCAGGCCTGGCTCCTCGGCCCCAGCCTTGCTGGAAGCCAAACGATGGCAAAGAGGTGTTGGGCTGCTGGTACTGTGTCAACGAAGGTGGCATCCAGCAGTTGTCAGAATGGCCTAGGATGAGACACTCCTGCGTGCAGGTTTCAGAAGCTTCAGCCAGGGCTTTCTGGAGATTTATTTCAATAGCTGGGAGGATAGAAGAAGACAAGACATTATCAGAGTTTCGAAGAGCGATGTGCACAGAGAATCAAGGTTAACAAAGCAATCCCTGTTCTACAACAATGGCTACAGTTTGGGAAGAAAACACCCCCAGCTGTACAACTCAAGTAAAGGTTCAGATGTTTGCAATCTATTAGTGCTGTCATTTGCTATAATCAGAAAAAAAGTTAATGTTTAATGAACAAACCTTATAACATTCAACTTACAATAACCTTTTCACTTTTAGAAATCTTGTGTAATAAAGCGAAAAGCTTTACAATGATCTAATACCATCATTCTGTATATTTGCATACAACTACTTGAAAAATATAACTATGAAATTAGGAATTTTTTTTTAATGTTCTCTTAAAACTGGATTTTTTTCATTGGTTTTGTTTGCTTTAGGCAGAACAAAATTAATCTGGACACATAGCCAAAGATGGTACATTGGCTTCAAAGATGTGCTCAAGAGCTTCAAGAATGAAAGACAGCGTAACAGCTATTTTAAAGAGAATTGATTTCTTCATGCATTTGATACTAGAAACCTTGAAAAATCAAAGGGTAATAGCAAAAGATGCTGTAACCTCTGTAGTTTACTAGTAATCGATCCAGACTTCAATAGATGCAAGGTTTGTGCCCTTGAAAAAGGATTATAGAAATTATAATTTGTTCAAAGGCAAAGTAAACCACTAAATCTGAAAGACATCATTTGCAATACATAAACGCTCTTGATCGGTTTCATTTAAACTGTGCCTTTACAATGTTCATAAATCCAAACTAATAGAATTAAGCTTTTAGAAATCATTCCATTAAATAGTTTTCACATTATAGGTGTTAATTTTATATTCTCTTGCTGTGTACATGATTTCAATACATCAGGAGTGAAGAAGAGTATCTGATTAAACATTTTGCTATGTTATCTTCACAAAACTTTCCAATGAATGATATGTAGGTATTTTTAATATCTGTCTTCATGAAAGTAACACTTAAAATTGGATTCTGGCTCATAATCACTGGAGAAGGTATGCTGTTAGGAATTACTTACAGCAATACAAGTTCTGAGTAGGAATCTCTTTCCCTCTTAGCTA
>NW_009933525.1:20134-22596 GCF_000696875.1 Nestor notabilis
GCATTTCTATTTTAATAAATATTTTGCATGTTGAAATCTCTGCAAATCTACAAAGCACAAATACATATTTCCATGTTACATCTCAAATGTATGAATTTTTTCCTTCAGGCATTGTAATTTATAATGCTGCAGTCCAAAACACAGAAAACCTCTTTTTTAAATCTACCACATTTAAGTAGACAACTAGTTGTATCATCAGTGCTATATTCTTGATTATTTCTCCTTACTATGTTATATGAATATGTGCCAGTTAGAGAAATGATTGTTTATAAGTGCTATTTTGCCCTATTAGTGGCATTTTAACATGCCTTCAGTCATTTTGTCTCAGTATTTTCCAATGTAATCCTGACAAAGATTGGCACCTTGCTGTTGAAATGCTAATCCAGTTTTGATGGGCAGCAGCAGGAGACAAATATGAAAATAATTCAGCAAAAGCAATAGTTCCTGAAAAAAAAAAAGTTACCACTGGTAGATAAGTCTAATCTTTCAGTGTCCTACTCTCTGCTATTAGAGACATAAATTTGAGTGTATACAAGTCTTGTTAAGCTCTTTAATTACCCACATTTGCTTCTCTTCTGATCAAGGCAATTCACGGAAATCAGACACAACTTTGACAGACTGTTGAGTTATCCCCATTTTATACAGAAACTGATCTTTTTTGTATTTATTAGAAAAACATTTTTGATACCCAGTACCTCAGTGTTTCTTTTTATCTCGAGGCTTTCTAATCACTCTTAAAATGCTATTAATTCAGTTAAACTGAAAACCATGCAATTATTTATTTGGATATACTTATGCATTTCTAGCTCTTCACAGCAAGCAGTTACAATACTTACATTGTACTATCTCCCTCAGACTTTAGTAAGAGTAAACAAAGCTAAGTCATCAAAAGAAGCATTTGGCGATAAAAACTTAACATTCAAGCTTTAGACAAAGCAATTGCAGAAACAAAAGGTCACTTATAAAACATTCTCTACCCCATCTCGACAGATCAGTAGGACAGTAATTTCGTGCCGTGACTACCTGTGGACTTGGAATATGTTACCATGCTAAGAATAAGAACATTGTCAGAATGACAGTCTTGTTTATTCCGTTAATAAAAAGGTTTTTATCTAAGAAACAGTTTTATGGGGAAAAAAAAAACAAAACCAAACCCAAACAAACAAAAAAACCCGCAAACTTTACAAAAATCCTGCACATAATCATAATTTATGAGTGAAAATTATGTTGGTTCTGAGTTAGGATTTTGTTATACCACAGTCTGCCAATGCAGGATTGTTTAGAGATGTACCTTCTGCAGCAGTCACAATCTTTCTTTCAATGTTGGTATTTGGTACATGTAATCTTGATTGTCAAGAGTATGTTTTTTGTCATTAATAACATGTAAAATATACAGTTCAATAAATATAGTGTGAGGCAGGCAAGGTCCCCCATACGTGCATTTAAAGGAACTTTGAAAAATCTCATCAATTGATCTGCTGCAATATATTGTACTAGCAAGGATAATTAGGATGCTAAACAGTCTGTGTTTGGTATAAAGTAAGAATAAATAAAACCAGCAGTACAAAATACTATGTTTTTAGCACAATGAAGCAAAAATTACTCTTAGAGCATCATTCGTCTGTTTTTCAACGAACTTAAAACAAAACGTAGGAAATTTTCTGCATGAATATTCATGAAGCATTATCTTTTTTGCCTGTTCTTCCAGGCCATGAAATGCAGCTTCTACCTATTGGTCAAATTCATTCTCTATTTTCCTAATGTATTGTAATTCTCCTTCTTTTCTAGTACCTGAAATCCTTCTAAATAGCTACTTGACACTTGCATTGTACTGTCATCTAAACAATACTTATTAAAAATACATTTTTAACAATACCCTGTTTTATCAGTGAAGAGAGTTTTATGTCAGTAATGTATTATACTAATGGTGACAATTTATAATAGAATGCAGCTGATTTCCAAATATTCTGTTACAGACTTAACATGTGAACAGGTCACTGCGATTCAGCACTGTCTGGCTTCCCTTCGCCACTTGCTGCCCACTCTTAACAAAGGATTCTCTGATGGACTCAGCTGAGCATCCCACAGGACCATGTGAGGAGGAATTCAAGTCACACACTGGGTGAGTGTGAAGTTCAGTGGTCAAATGGCTATTTATCAGAGGCTGTGTAAATTGGCCATGGCATTTCCTTGCTGCTACTCTTTAAGCTTCCATTTTGCATCTTCGCAAGTCATTGCTAAATGTGGGTTCTTTCTCATTTGAAAGTAGTAATGTAGGCGATTATTCTGCATAGTCTGGTAAGTACTCAGTGGAAGGGAACATCTATGACTGCCTCTACCAATCAAGTAAAAGAAGGTTCCTTCTTCTGAATATTTTCAGCAGAAATGATGGTTTTCATAGAATCATAGAACAGTTAGGGTTGGAAAGGACCTTAAGATCATCTAGTTCCAACCCCCCTGCC
>NW_009933525.1:22624-41782 GCF_000696875.1 Nestor notabilis
CCCAAGGCTCTGTCCAACCTGGCCTTGAACACCTCCAGGGTTGGAGCATTCACAACTTCCTTGGGCAACCCATTCCAGTGCCTCAACACCATCACTGTAAAGAACTTCTTCCTTATATCTAATCCAAACTTCCCCTGTTTAAGTTTGAACCCATCACCCAGTTTGAACCCCACTACAGTCCCTAACAAAGAATCCCTCCCCAACATCCTTATATATAGCCCCCTTTCAGATACTGGAAGCTGCTCTGAGGTCTCCATGCAGCCTTCTCTTCTCCAGGCTGAACAGCCCCAACTTTCTCAGCCTGCCTTCATACGGGAGGTGCTCCAGTCCTCTTATCATCCTTGTGGCCTCCTCTGGACTTGCTCCAACAGCTCCATGTCCTTTTTATGTTGAGGACACCAGAACTGGACACAATACTCCAAGTGAGGTCTCACAAGAACAGAGTAGAGGAGCAGGATCACCTCCTTTGACCTGCTGGTCACTCTTCTTTTGATGCAGCCCAAGATACGGTTGGTTTCTGGGCTCAAGCGTGCACTGAAGCCGGCTCATGTTCAGTTTCTCATCAGCCACCCCCCCCAAGTCCTTCTCTGCAGGGCTGCTCTGAATCTCTTCTCTGTTCAACCTGTAGCTGTGCCTGGGATTGCCCCAACCCAGGTGGACTACTTAAGTCCAGTGTCTAGTAACATCTTCTCACATAAGATATAACTTGTTTATAAACAGAAATAGAAGGGTGCATATCCCCCATGTATTATGAAGAAACAATACATTCCATCAAACTCTAACCAGTCTACCTAATTTCTTACTTCACTTAGTAATAACGCTTTAATTTTATGTATTATTTTCATACTACATGGAGACTCCTCAAGCATGGCATACAAGCAATATGAAAGAGAATTTTTAATTCATAGAATAGATCACACTTGTGCACATGTGAGTTTACCACTTTGATTCAAACTTCAGATTGTTTTAGGGACGAAACTATTTTTTAAATTGTCTGCCTCAGAACTGAGAACATTTTTAAAGAACATGTCTGTCAGCTCTTATGAAATGTTTAGATCAGAACTGTCAAATATAACTAAAAGCACAATAGTTAAAAGTCTTTCTTCATTGTTCCACAGTCTTTATCATTTATAGGTCAAAGCAGTTTTCAGTAAGAATATTTGCTTTCACTCAAGAAAACGTGGGATTCCAACCTTGCCAGGTAGCTATCCTTCAGTGAAAACAATTATAAAAAGAAGTTCCATTTGTTATTATTTCCCTTTTTGTTTTGGTTAGAGACTTTGTGTGGTTATAAAGTCAGCATAGTGTTTTATAGATAGTAAATAAAACTAGTTGTCATCGTCTTTGCTTTTGGGGAATGAAAGCTGAAGGACTCTACAATCCTATTCTCCCTCTCAGTCTATAAGGTACATGGCACAATATTGCCTGCTTTGGCATTTTCAGCTTAAAATTGTTACATTTTTAAAGCTAATTCTCCAACAGAATTCTCAAAGGAAGACAGGCTGCTAGTATGGCTCTGTTATCAGCGGTCTCAGAATGCTGAGAAGTTAGGATCATAGAACCAACTATCATTTAGTTTGGAAAAGACCTTTAAGATCATTGAAGCATATACTTGGTGTATACACAATACACTTTCTTTTACACCCCCATGCCCTCCCCTCCACTCCCAAAAGGGAGACATACTACTAAGACACTATCAAGAAGGCTGGTTCCTTTCTCAGTCTGCAGTAAGTCAGCACCTGAGTCACAGAACTGCAAAAAGAATTAGGCTGAAAAGGACTTCTGAAGATGTCTGGTTCAATGTTCTGCTCAAAGCAGGATTATCTTGGTCAAAACAGACAAGGATAGTTTTTCCAAAAGTTTAGGCCAAACTGTCAGGATTGAACATATCCCTTTAAAAATAATCCGAATTAATGCATTTTTGAGTTGAACAATCAAGAACATGAGATCCTGGAGAAGACTTAAAGCATTTCCACCTTTATCCACACGTGTAATAATGATCAAAAGACATTTGTAAATGTACTCATTAGCAAAGTACTCAGATTCATTAGAAGTTCAGAAACTGTCAGACTGTGCTGTACTGATGCAGGCTTAGGGGCTTATCAATGGTGCAAAGAAAGTTTCAAAATCAATTTAAAAAAAATACAAGGAAACAACTTGAAATGCAGAATATAGAGTGCTTGAATTTTAAAGCCATGTAGCTGAAGTCTTAATGAAAAGCCAGTATTGAATTTGACACATTTTGGATGCAAACCATCCAGTGTTACATTTAGAGCACTCTTGTTTCGTAATAAAGCAAGCAACAATTAGCAAGCAATTAAGCAAATTGCCCATAATTATGCCATTGCTGAGCTATTTTTCATATTTTCACAACACAGCACATATATGAATACATGGCTTGCAGTGCCAATGCTATTCTGTCAGCATCCAGAAGTGCCTCTCATTTACTGAAGCGTTTCATATTAAACAGCTCCCATCGCACTTTCAGTGCTCTCTGCGCAGCAGGAACTCACCAGAGTGATGAAGATGACAACCTTATACTACTCATCTCAGCCAACAGTTCCTAAGAAACGGGTCGTGTCCCCCCCATTTTTTGCCCATGTGTATTTACTAAATGTGGTACTAAATCTAAGCAGGAATTCAAGCATAATACAGGGAAATTATAGTCCAGAATTACCCTGGTGGCCAAAAGTGGCCACTTGGGTAACATCATTTAGTAGTCTCCACTGTATGAGTGGAACAGAAATTACATTAGCAATAAAGAAGGGAAGGGAGAACAGTTGTTAGTGTAAACTGGGTTATTTTAATAAGGTCAGGAGGAAGAAGCTTGAATGTAGAAACCCTAAATAACTGCTGCTATAATATACTCAACTTTTTTTGGTTTAATAATAAAATGCCTTGGGAGAAGTTTCCTATGAATATTTTATTTCCTGTATATGTCTCAATAAATTAAAAACCTAAAAGATTTACTTAAATTCTAGCCTTAGAACCTTTTTATTCCAAGGACAAGTACGACACACCACTTCCTTTAGGTTTCAGCTGTGTGTACAGAGCTTGCCTTGCTGTGAGAAATCATACTCAGAGGGAGACTGATCCTCCAGAGGTTCTAACTGAGGAATCAACAGGCATGCAGGAAATCACACATTTTCATGTGCTACCTAGGCTTGCTAGATTGTACTGTGTATCTTGCAAGAATAAGTTCTGTTTCCGTTCCAGTAAATACAGTTTATATCCTAACAAACAGCCATGTTTTTCATTTGAATTTAATCCTAAAAGCTGCCATGAGTTAGGCTGCTTATTATAAAACCCCAGTGGCATGAGGTGTGATTATTTTGCACCTGGCTTCAATTAGTCAAGCAAACATTATCAAAGATGGCTGGAGAAAGTTGGTGAGGAAGAAGACAGGGAACGGAAGAAGTACCAGGGCAAGAGACAGCATATGGCAATTCCTGTATAATTAGCTATGCTTGTGAAATGAATCTTTCCTTCACAAAAAATAAACAAAGCACATTAATCATTCATTAAGTCATCTCTTGTTGTTATTCTGACTAGAATTTCAATCTTGTATTAATCAAAACCAAGAAATGGTCTAAAAGCAATGCTCCCATAAAAAGTTCAGTTTTGATAATTGTTGATTGCCATAGGACGATACTTACTTAATAAAAAAAAACCAAAACCAAAACCAGAAACCTACCACAAGCCCTCAAACCTCCTGCAACGTCTTCTGTTTCAGCCTTATGAACATGACAGTGTTGTAGATACGTGGCACTGACCCTTATTGCTTCAACAGTCCAGTTATATTCATGTTTAATGTCCATGTTTTTTGCTAATTATGGTAAAACAAACATGGTAACTGTCAAAGGATACATGTTTCTTGGCCTATGAAGTATATATTGAGTTATGAGTGAGAATTTTAACCGTAACTTGTAAAGTATAATGACCATCCAAAATGAGTAGCCTAAAATCTAGTATACTGATTACAATACTGGGTAGTACAACGTGCTTTATTTAATATTTAATTAACTGCTTCACATTTGTACTGAAACTTCTTAATTATTAATACATAGTTCATTATTTAACACAGAATATAAATTCAAATCAACTAAACAAGGTGAAACTACATAATGAAAAATGGTTTATCCTCCAGCAATAACCTGTGACCTGGAAACACAGTAAGGAGTAAAATTTGCATTTCTTCCCCCATACCCAAGAAGACTATGCATTTTAGGTGACATATATTAAGGTTTTCTATTGATGTCAAGTTTCGGTAACAAACCAAACATCCTACAAAAATATGCTGGATGAAAAAGAGCTTTAACTGTCACTTTCAGCACTTCTCAGAGAGAAGGTGCCTGGAACAGGAAATATTTTCAATATGAGTTTTCAGAAGAACATTGGTAACTCAGCAAACTTTCTCTACTGATGTGGAAAACTTCATTTGAAGCCTCTCAAGATCCAACTCTTATTTGCAGTCGGGGAAACAAGAGTCTATAGAAAGTTGTAGACATGTGGCAATTATCACCCTGGAATGACTGCTTCTTCAAGTAACATCTTCATCTTAAAGTGGTGGGCTGGCCACCAAGCAGCTGCTTGCTCACTCTGATCCCCTCAGCAGAACTGAGAGCACTGACAACATTTTAGCTTCTCTGGAAAACAAGCTGTTCTTATCAATGCTATCTGTCACAGTGACCAGGAAAACAAGAAGATGTAGTAATGTTAGTGTATCTGCAAGCACTATTAGAGAGTCTGAAGCAGTAAGTACAACACTACTTTAACTAAATACTCCAATATGACAATACTTCTAAAGCCTTATTGCTCACACTACTTTCATGCTTTCTTAAATATCCTTACACATTACTTGAATTATGAGATACAGGAGATCCATGAAGAATAGTATATCTCATAAGAACTTCTAGAGATCATTTTTAACTAAGCACTTGAAATTTACTCTTAAACAAGCAAGCGGAAGTCATCCCTTCACATTAGACAAACTACTTTTCTGTGCCTGTAGCTTCTTCGGGAATTAACACCCTTTGACTATTTTCACCTGAAAAGTTACTTTTACTATTTAACTGTCTACACTAAGTGTTATTAGAAAAACACCACAACATACAATCAACAAATAAAAACTGGAATAAAAATAACTGATTATAGATTTTCTTATTATCATAATGCAGGCATATTCTTTTAACTTAAAAAAGTGACCCAGTCAAATGTGTTAAAACAGAATGGGGGCTAATTGACGAAAAAATCATTTAACCAATACAAGGTAACTCTGTAAACTCTGAAATACCATTCATATCTCCTTTTAGTGATCAAATGATTATTCAAATACCTCATTAGGAATATATGCAAGGATCCATTACCACCAATTAAACAGATGTGTATTTGCTTAATTTAATTTATTTATTAAACCAGAGTCAGTTCAACATAGTATGGTCTTTCATTTAATTCAACACTGAGGAGAATATTCTGCATGTGGTTTTGCTGAGGAATTTAGGAGCATATCAATACTATTTTAACAAGCACTGAACATATTAAAAGGATAAAACAAAGTGAGAAAACACATCATAGAAACATGGACATGACTATACTTTCCCCATAAAAGCAGGAAGAAAAAACCTATGAAAAAATACATTGAAAGAGCTTGAGGTTTTTGTCTGCACAGAAGGGTTGTCTGAAACTATAAAATGAGCAGTCTTCAAAATGCAGCTTTGTATAGCAAGTCCATAGAAAAATAAATTAACTGAGAGGTAATTTCTACTGATAATTCTTAATATCTATTCTCTTCCTTCTTCAAACCTAGCTAAAGTGATTGCTCAGTTTCATTCATACTTGCATTCAAATATCTATTAAGTTTTAAAATGATGAAAATTCTTGCTTACAATATCTACAAAGTATACAGAATACTGTATACTCACTTTTTAAGCTTTAAGTTTTAAATAAATTTGAGTGTGTGTGAAGGAGAGGCAGTTTACTGATTTTACTGCAAATCACTAAATACCTCAAAAAGGTGAAAATTCATAAAGAGAACTAAGAATCACTGAATCTAAACAAATTCATTTGGTGTGGACACTGCAGAAAATACATTTCTTAAGAATAGGCAGTGTACACTGTAATCAAAAAATCAATTACCTTTTGTGGCTCTCTGGTGAGAGAACAAAGATCAGGACTTTGAGATAGGAAAAAGGATGAGCTTCAAAAAGATAAGAAAGGAACAGAATTTCTAGGTGGAGTGAGGTCAGCAGCATTTACTCTTGATAACACACCTACATGAAAATATTAGTATACTCTCGTGCCACTCTAATAATGAATTCTAACACTTGTGACAACAAGCAGATCAGGCGAGTGATGCTCAGCAGAATGCAGAATACAGACAGGATGATGAAGGGGACAAGCAGAAGCTCATTTTCAGCTGCTGTGCGTGAGGTATCTCAAACTCCTTCAAGGAATAGGTGTGGGATAAAAGACAGACAGTTCTGCTTCAAATATCTCTATCTATTCCTTTATTCACTACCGCAAGAGTTTCTTGACATATCCACATGCCAAAGGGGCTCTGTTTTCTTTTTATTGACTTTACAGTAAAAATAAACAAAAGATTGATCTAAAGTAGAAAATTTAGAAATTCTTTTAAATTAAGTAATCAAACAGCTGTGGACAATTGTTCATGGTTCAGACACTTCCACAAAACATTAATTTTCAAAAAGAAACCATAAAAAAGTAGAACACTAAACAAGCTAGTAAACATATCTTTCCCATGATAACTTAAGAACTAGACAATAAAAGATGTTTTGAGACTGTGTTTTCATCAGATATACACAAACAGAAATTTAAAGTCAAAGGCCTCTAGAGCAGCAGAGAAAAAAAACCCACAACATTCTAAAAATATTCTATGGTTTTCATGCTGTGACTACAATTGCATTTCAAGGGAAAAATAAAGGCATTTTTCTTTATTAGAATATAAACAAATAATTATTTGGTTTTATTATGAATACCCTGACTTTATTTTGTGAATACTTCTAAATATTCACTTACTCTGATATCTAAGTAACATACTATGCTTATTTGAGTGCTGATAGATGTACATTTGATTAGACCATCAACATTGCATCTGTTTATTTCGGTTGAATATATAAGCAAAGCTTGCTAAAGTTTTTTCAATAAAAAAAAATAATCCATCAAAAATGTAGTTTCAAAGTTCAACTGGTTTGTGACAGTTGATTCAAATGACATTTTGGGGTATGGAAACTAATAGTTTGCATTTCCTCTATTCATTTTATTTTCATTTAGATTTTTAAAATATGAGAATCCTTAACATTTCAGCATAATGCAGAAATGATATTATTGAAAGGAAATGTCCTCATTTCTCCAAAGCTTTTCCTCAGATTTTCCATTTCACAGTAGATTTCAAGCTCACATTCTGATTCTGAAAAACAGCACTGCTTACATTGCATGGCATCTGCAGCATGGCCTAATGCAATCCACAACCATTTCCCTTTTTTAAACTTCCTGCAACTCCCTTACCATTAATACAGAAGAAGCAGCCTTTTGCTCCACTTAAAAACTTGAAAAGCCAGAACCACGAGTAATTAGGATTAACTATTGCAGGGCACAAGGGCACACTTCTAAATGCCCGTAAAGTGTCCAGTAGCCTGTCAGTTCTGTTGTACTTTTTAGATTCCTTAATGACAACCTACAACCTTGTGGCAGGACAGACAGGAGGAATGCAAATTTTACATTTCCTATCTCCACAAGACAAAAGCATTCCCCTCCTGCAGCTTTTGTCCTCCCCAAGAGGACACTCTCCTCCATATGGCTGCACTGCAGGTGGGTTTTTCTCTTGGAAAACCCTCTGAACCACAGACTCCTTGATGACTAGACAACATTCTCTAACCAATTTTTCACACTAGTTTTCTGTCATTACCACTTTGTCAGTCTGCCATGGACTACCCTCAGTGGAACCACCTAGCTACTCATCCCTTTGATGAAGACCCCCAAAATTGTGAATACATGGAAAAGGCCATGTTTGATTAACAACTTTGTGATTGCTGTAAAAATGAAATTTGAAAGGTAATAATTACATTTGTAATTACTTAGGTCTAAATCTCCTATATTTCCTACTCCTTCTATTTCTGGGCAGCTGGAGCAATGACTCATTAATAATAATAAAGTCATTTAACCCTGCAGGCACATTACAAGGAGAAAGATGTCATTTGTCACCAATGCAAATAGAACAATCACTGAAGGATACAGGAAGACCACTATTTCATATTTATTGCAAGTGATAAAAGGGACATTTTGCAGTCATTCTCACCATGACATCCCAATCTGCTTTTTAATTATCAGCAAACATAAGGGGACAGCATACAACATATGAGGGCCTGACTACTAATAATGTATTGTCCTGCGGTGACATTTCCATAATCACTTTAAATCTACCCTATACATATGTACTAGTTAAAGCTTTCAGCTCATGAAATCATACCCCCTAGTAAGGAATGAATTATCCTTTGCAGATTGAGCACACAAAAGAAGCTCTTTCCTAGAGTTTGAGGGTCTGATAACTTACATATGTATTGCTATTACTTTAAGTGATAAGGTTTGGCATTCTGTTGCACTTATGGTCGAATATGGTATGACTTAAAAATAAGTACATTTGTATTTTTAGGCCAGGAACTTTACAGTTGTAGTTCTCACTGCCAATAATTTAGCCATGGACTTCTCTACTATTGTTCTGTACTTTGCCACTAAAACAATTCTGTAATAAGCACTATGTATTAGACGAAAGAAATACCCTTATTCACACAGAATTGAAGTAACTAACTCAGAATTTACTAGATTTTAAAAAAGAATTACTGTTATAACTGCCTGTCTATGAAATAAACTTCAGGGGAAGAGAAAAACTCTTCTTTCCTGAAATGATTTATTCAGGAGACATGAAACCTTGAGGAAAAAATATGGACAAAAATTTCTACTATGGTATTAGCATGAAAACAAATGAAAGGAAGTTTCATGTAAAGAAAAGTCGCCATAATCTGAGTTTCAACTCTACCAAGATAGAACTTCAAATTCTAATTTGCTTTGAAATTATAAACAGTTATAGTGCAGGGTAGAAAGGAGGTAAGCAAACCTCCTAAGTTTGTTTATATTTTCCCCAGATACTACAATAGACTACATAAAGACATGCTTTAAAAAAAAAAGTTAAATAAGTACTGTTAAGAAATAAGACCCATCAGGAAAGAGTAAAATGCACAGAGTAAAATGCATATTTTCACTCTTAAGATAGTGACAACACAGAAAAGCGTATACATGGAGTGAAATGTTTTGTCAAATTGAAAAATGGAAATAATATGAACACTACAATTTTCACATCAATTTGAGGTAAAATGTTTTGAATTACAGTCATTTTAATCTTGTTTTATAAAGAAAATTACTTCAAATGGGTGATAATTTAAAACAGCATAATCCAAACTTCATTGTGCTCCAGTCAGGCATAGAAGTGTGGCTCCGAGTGATTTGGAGCAATCTTTGCACATTAGCTCAGAGCCTCATTCAGAATAGACATTTGAAAGAAGAAAGAGGATATCTGACTAGAGTTTCCATCATTTACCTATGAGTTCAAAACTGCTTATCGTGATGGCTACAATGTCCTAATCTGGCATTTATAGGCATTGCTAGCACCTTCAGAAATTTTGCCACCATTCTGATGAGGCCACGGTTTCATAGTAAGTACCTCTTTAAATGTTCAGTTGTGACAAGTTTCTCCACTGAAGTTCTGCTGTTTGGTTGGAAATTTCTCGTATCGCTTCACATAACCCTTTTCCAACTATTAAGATGGTTTTGGCATCACAGAGTTTTGCTGACAGGAAATAGATATATATATATTACAAACCTTTCCCTTTTCCTTTGCTGAAAGAAAATAAGTTATCTCCCAGAAAATACTCTATTTAGTTTTAATCCTCAGACTCCCTTGAACAACCTCCAACAAAAACTTTCACATTTTCTTCAATATTCTTTTCTGTTCTCCTAAGTAATTTTCAATTAAAATATAAAAATACCCGTATTTAGCTAGTAGCATTAGTAAACTTGTAGTTTCCTTCTGTAAACCAGATGATTCTCTCAGCATTTGGACAACTGACACGTGATGAGAATAATTTAGGTCAGATCATCATTTGACACAACTCTTTACAGAACAGGATTTCTCATAGTATACATAATTTTTAAAAGACAGTGTTAGGGAACAGTCATAGCTGTGATTATTCTGGAAGATTTCAAGGTCAGTAATATCAGCCAAGAGAATGGGAGTAAGCAATTACTGACAGTAATCTTTACAGGCCATTTCAATAGCTGTCAGGACAGGTTCTGTGACTGCAACAATGAGGATTATGATGGCACTTGAAAACAGTATTATATAGTATTATAATTATTATTATTACTCATCTATTTTCAGAAACTATTTTGATTACAGGAAATGTAAAACTGTGGGGGTATAAAGTTAAACTTCATGAAGTATCCAATTGTTCAGGAAATTAAATTTCCTTACTTCAAAAGAGAGATACATTTTAAAATACGAATTAAAAAAAAAGGGTTAATCTTTAAAGTATACTTTTATAAACTTAATTATCTAAACATCATCTTCTTATAACTGCACTATATGTGTCTATATTAAGGATTCTGAAGACAGATATATTTGTCAAGCTTCAAATTTCAGAGAGTAGGCGTTAAGTTTTGGCTCAGCCCTATTTGAATAGCAAGATGTCCTGGCATAAAACAATAATTTGTGGGTTTATACATTTAACAGACCATAATTGTCTTTACAAAAAAAGTAACATTTGCTCCTGTTTGATAATCTTTGGCATGAGCATATCAAGGCTAATAAAACCCGAAAATACATTACTAAATGAGGTTAAATACTAGCACTCAGATTTGTCAAGGAACTTAGCACTTTCTACAGTACGTGAGCCTCAATCAGCCATTTCTCTATTGCATATGACAGAGGATCCCTTAGAAACAGATTTAAGAAACACTCAGTTCTAATAAAGTCACTGAAGCTTAGCATCCAGCTCTTTTGAAAGTCTGTTTCAAACTAGTTAGGAAATCCTGGACATAGCAGGCACACTTTAGAGTTAAGCATATCAGATAAAATCACAACAGTTCTTATTAGGAATGGGAGTTCATATACTGCCCTAATCTCTAGTTTACAGGAGCAAATCCACAAGAGCCTATAATTTATGTTTATTTTTTCATAAGCTCTACAGAAAGGATATTTTATGTCTGGGGTAGGTGCTGCTCTGGCAGATATATATAGAAAGCTCTTGCCATCTTTGGCACACAGTTTTCTTTTTAAGAAGGTACAAACCTGAGTTTCTGAAGCTGATGGAGTACGTTTGACAACCTCCTTTTCTACAGCTGATGTGGATTGCAGGAGGAGTGCATACTTAGTCTGTATTCCAAAAGGTTGCTTTCAAATCTTTCTAGGGTTTTTAATGAACCATAGGATATAAAAGAACCTAAATGAGAAACTAGCAGTCAATTGCTGACTAAGTGCTCACCAGCCTGTTATTGAACCTATTTCATCTATTTATTCCTTAATTCACCCATAGTCTCCTAGAGGTGTCATTAATATGCTCAAAGTTAATTTATTAGCCTCTATTGCTTCTATTCAAGCTCATGTTAACAGAATAAATTCATCAAAAATGATCAGACTTGAAAAGGCAGATTTGGATTCTGACAGAGAATAATTTATCATGACTGGGAGAAAGCCTCCCACCAACTGGGCTGTTGGAACGCTGGAAGATGAAATTGTAATGACGGCAGAACTTCTGCAGAAAAGGACATTGAAGTCTCAAAGGGAAAAACAAACAAACAAACAAACCCCAGAGTCTAATTCCCAAAATTTGCAGGTTCCTGACACTGTGTTGGTTTTTTTATTTTCACACTGACAGGTCCTTTCTCTCACCCTCTGTGCTGCCCCGAGGCAGAAGTAATCAGTAAGGCTCTACTCACCACCATTTGCATACCACAGGGCCTAGAGACACAGAGGGGCATCAACACACAGGCACAAGGAGTGACAGTGGCAAAGCTGTACAAAAACAGTACTGATACTCAGACAGTCACAAACTGTTAATCAACAGATCCAGGCAGCAAAGAGCTTCATTGTAATGCTGCATAATGTAAACTGATTTATTTTATTTACAACTTGTTGTAATTATCCCTTCTATAACAGTAATTAATAAGTTTTTAGGTAATCCACTACTCTAAGTATTATGCCACACTTTCTGCTTATCTACAGATTATCTGAATTCCAGGAACAGCTGGATGTAACAGCATTTATAATATATTTCAGATGATATTAAAACAGGGAAAAAATAAATATTTTTTTCTTTTGCCATTATAAGTCCATTATATAGAAGAATTGGAAAGCATTGTGGTCCTGTCATGACTGTGGTACCACTGTAATTGTAATATGGATCGTGAAGATTTTAAAGCATGGAAACACTTGATTAATCACAGCATGACAGTCAATAATCTAGCTGTTACTGTTTCACCCCGTTACTGTTTTATGCCCAACTGCAGCATAGGGAGAATTACCCCTCCCCTACGCCAGAAGCTGCTGTATACTGGATGCGGCCACTTCCCTAAGGGACTGTTGCTCCATTTATCTATCACTTCATATACTCTTATTCTAACTCTGTATATACCAGAGCCAGTTCCCTGTTCCTAGTCTTGTTACACTGAGTAATTACGCAGCACCAAGACTTGAGTAACTAAATTCCCCCAGGATAGGGGAACTAAAAAACCACCCAACTGTGAGCACTCCAGACCTGCCCAAGAAATACAGAATTCATCAGGCTCTGCCTGGATGTTTTACAGAGGATCTTAATACAAGGATAATCATAAATACCAGTGCTCAAATATGTATAAATACATAGGCTTATCTGGCTGACTCAATCAGAACATGCATCCTAGCCCCTTTCCCCCCTTCCTTCTATCATGTTCCAGAACCCAGTAGAATTGTGCTTCCAACTGCACTGCTGTCAATATTTCATATTTCTGATTCAATCTATACGTACTTTATTATATTAATGCCTTGAAGCTTAGAAATTCACTAAGGTGAGTATGCCAAGTATCTGATTAGTACATTATGTCACACTTAAGAACCACTATAGTGAAAAGAGAAAAAAAAAAAAAAAAAAAAAAGAGAGAATCACATTTCCCAGGGAAACACTGAAAAGTTAGAAAGTACAAATTTTGCAGTATTAATTCAGTTCCCTTGTGTAAATGTGTTTTGATGCAAACTTTAATTAAATTATCGTATACTATTTTTCTCATAGGACCCTTGGGCCCAATTCAGACAGTAAGTAGCTATTCGATATTTCTCTTTATCAACTCTAATCAGCATGTGGCCATACACCTTTTTAATTAAAACTTTCAGAGCCTTGTGTTGAATGCAGATTTATTCATTTCCCTGTGTACTTTTTTGTTGTTTTCACAGCACAATCAAAAGCTTCATGAATATGAGTACTATCACACTTGCACTATTTTCCTTATTGAGTCCATTTGCATCTGGGAAACTGAGGCATAAAGAAATTAAGCAAAATTATGCAGTCTTCATTATTTCTGGGTGGGCAACTTGAGATAGCTTTAACCAGATTTTTGCATGCTTGAGCATTTGATATTATACTAAGCTTTCCAAGCATATCTGCTGGAGTAGAGAATGATGCCCTTGACACCCAAAGATACCTGAAGGGCACAACATAGTAGCAAAAATTCAGTTTTCTCTCTCCACTAAAGAGCTGTGTTGTACATTTCAAAATGTACAAGAAAAATAGACACATTAATGACTTATCTTGCACTATCACTAGTAAATCTAACCAAATACAACATCAGAAAACTATAGATACACTTTGAATAGTGATGAAGAGCTCATTATTTTAATAAACCACTAAAAACCCCAGGATTATATGTGCTTTCATGATTTTATATGGTATCAAAACTTTCCAAAAGATATATCTTAAAATCTATCATTAACTCTAATGTAATAAAATTTAATGGTTTCATAAAATTTTACATAGTAAACCAATTTCTAGAAATTCCTCAAAGTGCTTCTCGGAATTAAACTTTAATTCTTTTGTAAAATAGATTGGACTATAGTTACAACTGTTCCCATTGTAAAATCTTTATGATTTTGTATGTAAATTAAATGTAGATTGGGCCATATGTAATTAAAAATAGACACATACATCAGTATTTTTCAGAACTACTGAGCTATGTTCTTTAACTGATGAATATGTTGTTTTTGAAGATGGTTTTTTTCCTGTATGTTTCTAGCACGGGTTGTAAGCTTTCCTACCTAACCACTATAGACAGGCTACAGTTTCTATACAGCAAAGTTAAATACTTATTTCCTTAGGGAACGAGCCAAGTACAAAGACAGCTAATGCAGAAGTATAAAATACTTTTGGTAGCAGGAAGTCTGCTTTCTTTTTCTAGTTCCAATACAATCATCATCTATGGAAATGTAAATCTTAACAAATTATTATCATACAGATGGCAGAAAGTTCAGAATTATTTCAGAAGGGCTATGTACAGCTATGTACAGTAACACAGAGGTCTATTCTGCAGTCAGCACAATATGCTCAGCTCAATTAGTTATACCCAAGTCAGCTCAGGCATAACTACCATTATGGCTGTAGCAACAGGGAGCTCAGGGTAGCAACTCTGCAGCTTTTCTGTGGCTGTGGAGAGGCATTTAGGCTACATCCATATTACTGCAATTCAACAGTTGAATTTCCTTGGATAAACTTACCCCCCTTTTCACTAGCAAGTCTATGTTGCAGATGCAGAGGAACTAAGCAGCATACAAAAAATGGGTCAGCGCTTGCCATTTCATGTTAGTATAGATTATACTGATATGATTATGTAACAGAGAGTGTAAATGGGCTTGAGGAAAGCTACAAAGGAGGGGGGGAGAGGAAAGGGTATCTAACTCTTATCACATAACAAGAGAGCTTCACATTTGGACCCTATACTTACGTCAACATGAAGAATCAAAGTTCTGAACTGAACAGTTATATCCTTGTAATGCAGAGAAAAGCAGAAAAATAGCAGATATGACTATCTTCCCTTTCATGAAAGGGGTGGGGGGGAAGTGGGGAAGCAAGCATACTCTAAAAGAGTTCTGGTGTATCAGGTTTTAATGCCAGACTTTTCACTACAAGGTTTCATCGTCACAAGCAATAATTTGCTGGCTACCCAGAGGTCTGTTCAGAAAACCAGATTTTCTAATTTGAACCTCAAGTACCCACTAGAAAGGCCACTTGTCCAAAGATTTTTAGATACAATTGGGCTTCAGAAATTCCACAGCCTCACAATAAGCGTCCTAGATGTAAGCTTCTCTCTTCCTCCCACAAAGAAACTTGTTTCAAAACTTGTTTCAAAATCTTAACAACTTAAACACAGCTGAAGTTAGAGCTCATAACTTTTGCTGGTGCTGCCAACTAGCCTGGAATGGTAGTGCACACATGTAGACATACCAAAAAGAGAAAATAAGTATTAAGAAATTGCCTGAAGCACACAGTTTCTAGTACATATTCAAATCAAAGCTAATAGTTGCTGTATTCCAATCGAATAATAGAATGTTACAAGAAACTCTTGAAAAAGAATGTAAGTATCCAATGTAGCCTAAGAGCACAAGCAACTGTGAAATGATATATTAAAGGAAAAATAAGCTGTTCTAATAACTACCTTTCAGCTTGTCCACTGACCCTGTCTGATAGCAGAATCTGACATGTTCCTTCACTGCTAACCATGTGATTCATTATTTCTCTGAAATGTATACCATTTCTGTCACCAGTCATGCGTCGTTCGTTACAGATCCATTTTTTTCTGATTTATTTTATGCAGAACTCATCATATTAACAAAAATGGATGAAGGGAAACATCTGGCTTCCTGAAGAGGAGGCACAGAAAAGTTTTGCTTAAATTCAGATTTTAATATGGCCCTAAAATCTTGAATGGGATTGTGTGAGCTCTTAAGAACATGTTACTTACTGTAAATTATCAGCCTAGGGTTCTTCAGCTCCTGAATAATCGTCATTTTATATTAGTTATAGCTTTAGCTTTTCCATTAAAAAGAAATAAAGGAACAAAAAATGATAGGGCACCTAATATGTATCTAGTATGAGGCAAAAAGTTTCATCAACCACCTTTAAGGAAAGGCTTGATCTTTTATTTCTTCATAGCAAAGCTACATAGTACACTGAGAAATCTTCATTATATTCTCAACTGACAAGCTTTTATGAACCTGATAATACTAAAATATTACCTTGCTAAATGGTATGCCATTACCATATCACCACATTAAATCCACTGCATTTGCATGTTATTTCCATGCTAAATGATCAATACAAAATTACTGATCATGCTAAATGGCTAGTGAAGTAGATCTTAGAGAACATACCTGATTCCCAGCCAGCCAAATGTGGCCTTTTCCTCATATATTAGACAAAATGCAACAAAAGTCAACTTTTATATCCAAAGTACTCAAACTACTCTTACTTTTCTAAAATGGGATCAAAAGCTCAGATCCTGAAACATATTTGAATTCAAGTGCTTCTGTACATGAATCCTAGTGACAGTTTGTCCTGGGTTCAGCTACAGCAGTCATTTTTTCTCCTTCTTAGTAGCTGGTGCAGTGCTGTGTTTTTGACTTTCAGTCTGGGAACAATGCTGATAACACCGATGTTTTTAGTTGTTGCTCAGTAATGTTTACTCTGACCAAGGACTTTCTCAGTCTCATGCTTTGCCAGAGAGGAGGGGAAGCCAGGAGGAAGCAGAGGCAGGACACCTGACCCAAACTGGCCAAAGGGGGATTCCATACCACAGCACGTCATGCCCAGTATAGAAACTGGGGGGAGTTACCCGGAAGGCCCAGATCGCTGCTCGGGTCGGGCTGGGTATCGGTCGGCGGGTGGTGAGCGGTTGTGTCCTTTTCCCTTGTTATTCCTCTTATCATTATTATTGGTAGCAGTAGTGGTTTGTATTATACCTTAGTTACTGGAGAGCTGTTATCTCAACTCGTGGGAGTTACATTCCTTCGATTCTCCTCCCCATCCCTCCGGGAGCGGGGGGAGGAAAGAAGAGGGGGGGGAGTGAGCAAGTGGCTGCGTGGTTCCAAGTTGCCGGCTGGGCTTAAACCACGGCGCAGTTCATGTCCACCATCGTGTGGAACTTCTGTCAGAGAACATGGTGAATAACTCACAAATTACATTGGGGTAGAATGTAAAAAAAAAAAACAAACCCAAAACAACCCTTGAAAACAGTGTTTGGATTTTGGCATTGTTTTGGTTTGGGTTTTTTTTGTGGTTTTATTTTTTTGTTGTTGTTGTTGTTCTGGGTTTATTTTTTGGGAGGTGTTTAGTTGAGAGAGCCAAGATGATTAGTGAAAAGTTGGTTTGCGTGTTATCATAATTTTGAGAAGCTCAGTAAGGACCACTGGAGATGCTGGTGACAATGCAAGCAGAATGGATAAAGGAAGAAAACTAAACCCATAGGAAGTGATTGGGATGTTTCCCTTAGCTACATTTTATTGATACTGTTATGGTAAGTAAGCCTGCAGTATGTAGGAGAAAAATGTTTTGAGTATTTGGTATTTTATTTAAAGTGAAGCCTTTTCAGACTACTTTCTATAAACCCAGCAGAACTGATGAAGAATTATTTTAATTTCATTTTTATTTCTAAGAAAGGTGAAATGTTATCTGAAGAGGTGACTGATTACAGCATGTATAACAATACAAAAAGGTTAAGTTCTATGCAGAATGAAAATACTTCTATTCACAAAAAAGAAAAAAAAAGAAAAATCAATATTTGTCTAATTTATTGCTTGTTTCTTATTATTTCCTCTTCTTTCCCCTGCCTTTGCCCTGCCTCCCTCCCTCCCAAACACCGTATGCAGAGCTGGGGCCTTCTGTTTAGTCAGCAGCCAATTACAACTTCTCAGGCGCAGTTTTTCATCCCAAGGCAATTTGGTAATCTTACACTGATTAATTAAACTGAGGTCTCTAAACAAACTGTTAAAACTCCTATATCCACAGCTTGCATATCTAATCCAGATAACAGGATAAGCAACGTGATTGTCGAAGTTCATGAAGAAATGAAAACAAGAACACTCTCTATTCATTCGTCTTTGTAGAGTTTCTAAACAAAGAATAAGTTGTACTTCTAGGTAGAAAATCTAATCTGCATTTAAATAGAATTTCTCCAAATAATAAACAAAAGCCTGAAGCTACATTTTTACTGCAAGTCTTGCTGCTAGTTCACAGCCTAATCCTTCTATCTCTATTTGTAATCCCTTCTACCCTTGTATATTCATTTCCTTACCGGTTTATCAAGGAATCTTTGCAGTCTGCACTCACAGTAACAGCAGTAACTTTGCACTTCCTCAAGTTTCTTCAGAGCTGAGCCTGAAACTACTAGACCTTTGGGTAGTCATCAACTCAAGGCAAACTCAGAATCACCTTAATTAAAACAAGGGAAGTTATTAACCCAAAGAGTGAGTAGAATGACAGATTGAATGGCTGTAATTTGCACATGAAACAGTAAATACAAGCTTCCAGGTTATGGCTATAGTGTACTACATGACAGTACCAAAAAGCTCTAATGTGTCTGAGGTCTGTATTCCCAGAGGTCTAAACAGCTGCCCATGCAGATCCTATGGAGAGCCACATATCTCCCATATGATCCAAAATAACCAGAATGCCACCTATCTAATCTAAATCTACCCTCTGTCAGTTGAAAGCCATTACCTTTGTGCTATCACTACATGCCCTTGTAAAGAGTGCCTCTTCAGATTTCTTGTAGACCCTAGGTAGTAGGAGGTTGCTATAATGTCTGCCCAGAGCCTTCTTTTCTTCAGGATGAAGAAGCCCAGCTCTCTCAGCTTGTCTTCATAGGGGAGAAGCTTCCTACAGAAGCCTGTATCCTTCTGTTCAAACACTCCAGTCATAGGAGCCATCCCACTACATCTCTGTGATGCCAATGAAATCATAGCCCTGCAGGTGCGTGTACATCTGTAATTCCTCATTTATTCCCCATGCTACGTGTGTTTGCATAGAGGCATTTAAGTTGGGCCCCTGATGAAGCCAATTTACTGGCTGG
>NW_009933525.1:41793-89671 GCF_000696875.1 Nestor notabilis
TTGAATTTGTTTATGCTGCTATTTAGGAGCTTTCCTGCTGGCCTGCAACACTTTTCCAGGCTCTGGAATCTCTCACTGGCACTAGCATAAACTGGTAGGAGCGCGCTGGACTGAGGTTCCCCTTTCCCCAGCAATTTCAGTTTAAAGCCCTTTTCACCAGCTTGGCAAGCCTAGATACTCAATGCATTACTTGTAAAAACCTTCTGAAATAGAGAAAAGTTCAATTTTCTTATGCTACCTTGCTACTCAAGCAGAGTACTTTATTCTTCTGTTTGAAGGCAACAGATCTGATTCTACTTAAAGTACCCACTTCTCCTACTGCTTTCTCTCTGAAAGTAGTATTTACATATTTCAGTGCAGAAATTAAAAGATAACCCCCCCCCCAAAAGAGGGCTCTGTCCTAAATTTAAAATCAATTAAAAAAGTCATTATTAAATGAGAAGATGCCTCAGAAGAGAAGGTGGAAGGATAGAATTAGCATTCTAGATGAGATTTACCAAATTCTCAGATATAAAGGATGCTATTACCAGATGACCAATAACTAATTTCATTCAAAGAGCTCTGTTTTAATAAAAGTCACTTCTGATTAAACAAATGACCACTTGATTTTGTTTACCTGATTCTCACTTTAGTCCCAAATACTGACAGATCATCAGCACATGATTCTTTAAAATATTTTCTCATTCTACAGCCCAATAAATTTGACCTATAACTCTACTGCATTATTAAATGTTGTTCTAAGCTGGCTTAGTCTTAAAAGAGCCAAGGAGACTTGCCTGCCTTTGAACCAATACAGTTTGCAGGCACAGTGATCATCTTGTTTACAGCACTCAACAAATACAGAATATCTTTAACTGAAAACAGAGCTATAACTCACAATTTGTGAGACTTCTTGGATTTCAAGGAAGAGAGAGAGAACTTACGAATCAGTTCTCCTCCAGACTGTAGCATTTATTTACATTCCGGGAAGAAAAACAACAATGTTAAGGATTCTGTAAAAGGACCCGATAAGCTCCTTTGGTAAGCAGGGAAAAACAACAACCAATTACTCTCTCAAGGAAACATCTCTTTATGAAACAAAGCTGTGTGCCAATAAATATTTCTTATATTTTAAGTAGAAGACTCTTGCTCTTTGAGGAAGGAGATGGTCACTGCATAAATTGGGTAAGTTTTAAACTGAAGGAGAAAATGGTTCTTGGCAGGAAAGAAACTAAATAAAAGAAAAAAAAACTTTCTACTTTAAAACTGATAGTTAAAAAAAGAAAAAGATATGCATAAATCATTCATTATTGAAGGATGAATAATATATTTGAGACAAAATAATAAACATTACATCACTAGAATGCCATGTATCCAGAGACTAAGAATTGTTTTGCAAATTATATAAATATTCTAGCCATAGAGAGTCTTAATATTTCACCATTCCACTAAAATATATATAGAGATCCAGAGGGAAGACAAAATCTGACGTAAAAGACAACCAAATCACAGCAAGAATAATCAAAACACTATTTTATGTTACTCATACAGTCAAGTATTACAAAAAGCAGTATTATTAAAGGTCAGGTTTCCTTGCCTAGCTGGGCAGATATGGGGATACTACAAGGAACTTACTCAAACCTTCTTGTACAATCAGTTTAAAAGCTAGGTACTGGACAAACTTTGTCTCCCCTCATGGGCAACAAGACATGATGTAATGAAAGAGAAGAAGAACTTCAGGCGTTCCCTCATTTCTTATCTGGTCAGGGTTAAACTAGACAGAGAAGTAGCAACCTGTATCTCAACATCCTTAGAGGAGAATATGTAGGGTTAGCATAAGAGCCTGACATCTGCCCCTCTTTCATTATTGTGGAAAGTGGATTTTTACACTACATTTGCTATGATTTGGCATCCAACGATACACAAGAATTGTCATGTTTCTTAAACCTAAGTAACCAGATGACTCTCAGAAAACCAAAGTGCCACATTTAGATAACATTTTAGAGCTCCATTCACCTGTACCTTCATGGTTTTTGCATATTCAGGATTCATGTTTTTTAGCTTTCTATCTCAATGCACACAGGTAGAAGCTTCTTTCAAACGGGAAGTCTTTCCAAATTTTCAGAAAGCTGAGATCCTCATCAACTAGCATTAAAACAATATAGGGAAACTACTAAATAGAACTGAGAACCAGCAATTCAGAGAAATTATGAAACTGTGAATACAAAAGGTTTTGTCCTATATGTAAAAATGTTTAATTTCTCCAAATTATAACCTCTTAGACAAATTTACCCATATAATACTCAATTTGAACAATGTTTCCTGTAGGTATTTTGTTATTTTTACTGAAAAAAATCCCATAAGAGTATCAGGTTCTCCTTAAGGAGTCATACAATACAAATAACGGCATTCATAAAGTCAATTAGAAGTCAAAAGTAAATAAGTGCTGAACTGAAGTAATTAAACCATGCAATATAAATGATTAATCCATTAGAGTTCACGGCAAAGGTAAGACACTGATCTTGCATGTACAGTAGAGAATAGATCAAAACCTCCTCTAATTAGATAGAATTAAGTGGTCACCTCTCAGCTGGAAGGAATACAGAATTCAAAGTTGGAGGAAAAGCTCATGTTTAAAACAGGAATGAAGCTCTCCCTTCCCTGTGGCTCTGCCACTTTCCTGTGCAGTCCCACACACCCCGATTTGCTCTCTTCCTGTTGCCACATGCCCAGCTGGCCCAGCCACGCTTTGTCCAGCAGAGAACAGCCCCCGAGCTCAGAGCTCGTACTGCAGCCCCTCCTTCAGCTGGAGGAAGGGATTACCACTGAAGATGTAGTGGCAGCTCTCCCCATCCTTACTTCAAGGAACTGAACACGCTGATTTCATACTGAAGTATTGACAGTTCGGCCAGAAGTATGAGACGGAAATCAAAAGATATAATCTGTAACTACTGGGCCAGTGGCCATTCCAATAAAACAAGTATTTTGCTGTATTTCTTAGAATAGGTATTAGCAAACCTGCATGTCCCCTTCATGCACTTAAATGTGTTATAGATTCAAAGATCAGAAAAGAGCATTTTGGAGCCAGGTAACAGAAAAAAGAGCAGGCTATATGAAACAGTACCACTCTGGGACCCATGCCCAAATTATTAGCATATCTCCATGTTAGCATTTTCTTGGCAGGGGGGAAAATCAAACTTTCAGCTTTACACCATATTTCTGAGGAACACAGCTAGAAATTTACCAGTCACCTCCGATCCCTTCTTTTTCTTAATTCAGTTTGTTGTTAACACAAATCACGCTTCCCCTACAATCTTCCTGGTACACATGTGGATACCATAGCAACTATCGCAATGTACAAATCCTATGCTCATAAAACACACAACTGAGTAATGAAAGGATTGCTATCTGTAAATCCACAGATCTGCAGTCACCCCTTAACCATGGCTTAATAGTATAAATAATTGTAGTATGGCTTTTTCTACATAGAAATCCAGCAATAACAACAGAAAAATCAAATATTGCTTTTCCATTTGGGCTGTATCAAGATCTCCAGCATTAAAACTCTCTTAAGAAACTGAGTAATTAATTACATTACCTCCAATGTTAGTGAATAACTGTCAGGAAGCAGACTTAAAACTTGGATTCTGTTTTAATTTATGTTATTTATGGGCACAAGTGTGGCTTTTAGATCACTTAAAATAAACTGGACTCTGAATGCTAAATGAAAAGTGATTTAAAATAGAGGTAGATTTAAGTAGAACAGATACTTAAAAGGTATGTGTTGAAAGCAAACCAATGAACTTGGTAATCAGAGTAAATGCAAGAATGGGAGGAGGAACACAAGGCCAAGGTGGAGAGAAGTACTACTCTAATGTCTGGTAGCCCACAACCATCCATCTGCCTGAGTTAGCTGGGATAAACAAGGGTCTACAGACCTAAAATATCGCTCTGTAGTAACTTTTCAGACTCACGTCACATCCTTTTGGTACAGTCTTAGCCACAGAAAGAGCATACTTAAAAGATTGTGTTGTGAATACAAGCTCATTCTTAAAAACATGTACTTCTGGTTTAGGCCAGGTGAAAGAAAATATATAGCAACAAGTTACATTCAGAACTACTCTTGTTTTGCCTGAATTGCCTTGTTACCTCCTTCCAAACTAATTAAAAAATGTTCAGAAGAATGAGATTACCTCAGCTTTCTTACCATGGGCAGGGATTTGTTTCTGGGTTACAGGATTGCAGTGGTATTCTTCAGGTAATAAAAAAGAAGGCCAGAGATTTGTAAATAGTGGAAAAACAGCTTAACCATTTGATCTGTGCTTTCCTAATGGTGGCTATTACAGAGCCTATTTCATAGGTATATTCTGCTTTTCCAGAAATATCAGGGGAGAAAAAAAAAAAAAAAGTTCAGTTTGAAAAACATTTCATTTTAACAAAACTTAAGAGTTTCTGAGCATTTATATGCTTAGATCTGTATTCCATAGGACTCAACAATTCCTGAACAGCTGAAGCCCTGAAGAAGAATCCCCCAGCCACATATTCCCTTTATAAATTCCCAGATGATGCAGTTTACAATGCCCCACTGAACTCCTGACTTCCATTTAGAAAGCTCAGAAGAGAACTCGTAGCCAATACTATGCTATTAAGTTCACCAAAGTATACTCATTTGATTAAGGCTAGTCCTTTATTCTGCGTATTTGAACAGATAGAGTAGGAGTCGCTTTCCTTTCTCCTTAGTTCTGCAGTTTTGGGTCTTCAGTGCAAGCTACTGTCATAGAATATTTAGCATTAAATGGAACTAAAAAAGTAAAGAATATCTTCATTGTAGGAACACACAGAAGTAAATGGAAAAGTACAGAATTCACTTTCAAAGGGCTGGTAAAACTGCATTTGAAATTCCTGAAAGCACAGAACTGCAAAGTAGTCAAATATTCATTTGATTAGTGCTTTCGGAAAACAGAAAAGCCCCTTAAAATTATCTTTTCCTGTTTGAGGTTTTTTTCATTTTTTTGCATGTGTTACAGGTTTACTTGTTCAACTTAGCTCATAGAAAAACCAGTCGCTGCTTGCAAACATGTATGTATTATACTTTAGCAGAAAATCTACTATGCATTCACCCACAGGCAAGAGGCAATTAAAGAAGCAGTAAGTATTATTGCAGGGCCAGACTTACGAAAACGATCAAGAATCAATTAATGGTTTTGCTATCATGACAACTGACATTCATTAAAACAGTGATATATAAGTACAAGGTAGAACCCAAGTGATAAGAAGTTTGAGATGAACCTGTCTGGACCTGAGCTGTTGCCAAATAGATCTGCCATGCCCTAACCCACTCCTCCACCACCCAGCGTGTTCAGCTGCATAGGGTCCTGCAGCCACAATAAAACAGTCTGCCTTCCTGTTTGCTGCCCATCACACAAAAAATAGCACAAAGCACCAATACAGTGAGCTGTGAGCAAACAAACCAGGTAGCATCCATCATGAATAGTTACAGGGGATTCACCTGGCACATCAGAGGGACTGCACAACCAGCGACTGCATGAGTTGTGATTAACATTGCACTTAGGGAATCACAACTGTTTTCTCTTGTTAGTGCAGCACTCAGCCATGGACTAAACTGAAACTGGTATAGGGAATGCTGACTCAGATGTATCTGCCATGAAGTAGCCATGCAAAAGCAGAAAAGCATATTCCTTATGGGATAATGGCAAATCCGTCTGTGTTCATTATCTTGAAAACTCTCTTCAATCCTTCCACTTGATCAAAGCATAATAGATCTTCGCAGTATTTTACTTGCTCTATGTTTCTGGGAACTTTGATAGCAAAAGTAAAAGTCAAACCTGCATGCACTGTCCTAGCCTGAAGAGAATCAAATTGTTTCAAGCAGACTTCTTTGAGAACTACCATTAAATGAGATGTTGAGATGTTAGTAACAAGTTGTCCAGAAGTAACAACTTAGTAACAAGTCGTTCAGAAAGGATTACATGAACATGTGCACAGGTACATAATCTTTTGCTACTATGTAACTCGTATTTTCAGAGATCTCAAGAAACTCAGGAAGCACTACAGTAACAATACTTGGATGACCAAAACCATATTAAGGTGACCTTGAACTGTGCTTGGCAAAAAATGGTTAACACACAGTTCAAAATAATGTTAATCTGTTACTGAAGAAAAACATACTGTGATGGATAGTTCACAGATAACCAAGTTATGAGAAAATCTATGGTCCACAAGATGAACAGGTTATGAGAGAAAATATAGTTTCATGGATATGTCCAGGGAATGGGCACATTAGCACATAAAAATTTAAATTAATTAAAAAAATCTAAACAGAAAACCCCCAAATCCCACAAACCAAAATGAAACAAAAGCTCTTTGTGGGAATTAACCCCGTATAGGAATCATACAACTGAAACATAGAGAATCAAAGTTGACCATAACTAATAGCACAAGTGAAACTACATTTAAATTGCATGACTAATAGTGCAACAAACCTTTGTGAGCTGTACACACTGTCCTTTTTTCAGTTGGGTGAAACAGAATGAATCATTCTCACAGCCTGTATTGCACTGCTTCTTTACATATAAATTATTGTCTTATTATCATTAAAAGGAATTGTATCTTACGATCTTGTTTAACAGTACTTGCATGATATTTGATTGGTCTAGTAATCTTTGAGGACTGGCTGCAACACTACATAATGAGAACAGTGGTGAAAATAAGAGCTGTTTTCATTTAAGTCATAATACCTTATATATAAAAATACATTTGGCTGTGACAGTGTCTGCCAAATGTAATAATTAGGTGCCATGCCCCTATAAAAATGTAAGCAATATGGCAACCACTAATGAAGAAAGAATTGAAGGCTAAGTGAAAAATAATGAATCAATGGAACAGCTAGAGATTCAACAGAGGAATCCCAATTTCCACTCTAAATACACTTCCGATGAAATTTGTTTAAGGTCTCAGATCACTTGTAGATGAGACTTTCCATTTTCTGAATTGTAGAGTTCGGACATTTTGAAAAGATCCAAGTTAGTTCTAATTAATACTATCACACGGACTGCAAATTCACATGTTTGGCCTGAACTTTAAGACACTCGTTGCAATCTCCTTGGAGACATGACATTATGAGAACCCCTCACAAATTAGCTTACATAACAGAAAATAAAACTGAGTTTACCCTTTAGTAAGACAGAGTTCACGGTCTTCAGGTTCTGAAAGTAGAAAGTGGAGCTGAAAAGAGGCCAAATTGCTTTAACATTTAACCAATTTGGATGAGACAAACTGAAGTCTATGGTCACAATGAACTAAGTGAAATATAAAGGAAACTTAATTCTCCCATTTTCTTCCATTGAAAAATGGGTTTCTGGTAAAGCGCAGTTAATCCCAGTGAGGAAATGACATGTCATAGTCATGGCACAATTGTAACAGTGGCGCAGTTGCTCATTTATAAACACTCTGACCATCTGTGATTCTCTTCTGCACGTGCCAAATCAAAGCTTGATAGCCCAAGTAGTCCAGGTTTGTGTATGATTCTGCTTTGATGGCCAGCTTGTGCAGCATAGAAGGTATCTATTATACTCACCATTTTGACACTTGGGGAACCAACATGTTAGGATAACTGAACATGTATTATTACATGGCTAATGTTTGGTGGGGTACCCTTTTGCCCCCTTTTTTCTTTCTTGTTTTTTGAGTAATTTCGAAAGTAATAACAATTGCCTTTCCTAGCAAAAAAGACACCAAGAAATACCACCTACAGGAAAAGAAAATTTTTTGATTGATTCAGGCCACACATTACCTTAATAATGTTTTTATTTTACATTTGCTGTCTAGGAAGCTGCTTACCAAAGAATGGAAAGGGATGCTGCTGAACACACAACTTCCTTGAAGAGTTATTTCACACAGGGGGATCTATGCAGTGGAGGTCTGTTTGCTACTTCATATACTGGCTAATGAGAAAAGATGTCCCAGCTGTTAAATTCAATTCCACTTCAACTGGATCCATTCAATCCACTTCCACTTCAATCCACTTCCACTGACCTACAATTCTACTCATACTCAGGTGGGAAAATGTTCCCACCTGACCCAAGGATTCAGGACAGCATTCCATAAATTCCAAAGCATTATTAATGCGTAGGCTCAGTAATCAGAGTAGTTCTGAGAAACTAAACAATAAATGTATTACTGCTGATCTATCCACTCCGATCTGACAAAAATAGGCGGATGAATTCACACTGTCAAAGAATGCTGGGGCCTGGGAACAACAGTTACATGATCCAAAAGGCTGAATTTCATTGTTAATGAGTATGAGTAGGCAACTCAGTAACTTTTGTTCCTTGCAGAAGCATACCAGGTTCTACTTAAGGAAGACAAAAACCACTCTTGACATGGTGGCAAGCACTTGAAAAAAATTCATTCCAACACAAAAGGTGTAACAATGATCACAAAATTACATCTGGACTATAGTGAACATGCTGTCACCTGAATAACCAGGAGGAAGAATAATCATGTCTGTTGAAGATGTAAAATAATTTTGAAGAAACCAAAACTGTTGTGTCTGTAAGTGATGGGCTTAAACAATATTTAAGTGGCTATTACTCCACTTTGAAAATCTGTTCTGCTGTGTGTTCTACTGAATTAGATCAAGAATAAATTTGGATGAAGTTAAAAGTCCCAGATCCATCAGTGAGAGAGGAACAGAGATCACACTCAAGTCAGAGGAATAAAAGGAATGATTAAATGAGGTCTGTGTGCCTTTTGTAAGATGTACAGCTGGAGGCTCTTTTATGTGAGTCGAGTTCAAAGCTACCTTGTAAGAGCACATTAAAAATAAAATACCACCCAGAAAAGATATGAGAGGGCAGAATTTTTACCCTGAAAGTTTCTGCTTTTCATGGTAAATTACAGATAACACTCATCAGCAGTACTTAAGCCCACTTCTCGTCCGAGAGCTCGACAGTGGCAGCCAGGAGTGTGGTGACAGTCCAACTTCTTTAAGTGGTAAAGAGTCAGCTTAGAAACACCCAAACAGGAAGATAGTCTTAAAGGTACAATGACTGTAGGGACAAATCTCTACATGCAGAAGTCATCTACTTCATATACTGTAATAAAGACAATCCTTCAACACAGAAAAGACACTAAATTGTACTTTCTAATCAGACACTGACTTCGTAAATTTACACACACCACTACTTACTGTCACTGCATCCAACCCATTATTATGTATGTGCACTGACAGAAGAGAAGGTACTCTACCTTTATTAAATACATTTGGTATACAATCTTTATTTTCTTTATAGGGGCCAATTTTATCCTGATGCGTACACATGTATGAAACAAAACCCTCAGAGATGGAGTTAGGTTTTATACTTGCAGTGGCAGTGCTTGCTGAGATTCTTCAGCAAATACAGTGTCTTTAACAGACATTTAATACTAATTTCATGCCTATGTATTTGCTATATAACATACCTGTGAACCACTTGAATGTTTCGAATCTCTCTCCCTCTTTCCACTAACTTGCTTTCTCATTATGGAGCTGCAGCCTCTTCAAGAATGTAGTATCCTCCTCCCTAACCCATTCCTCTGTCAGTCTCCCATATACCATACACACGGAGTTCCTCTGCTCTGTCCCCCACTGATGGGAAGAGGAAGGTGTTTGAAGGTGCTGAGGAAAGGAAACAGGATAGAGCCATCCCCAGATCTCCTCAATTTCCATGCCAGGTGTGTTGGGAATTAGACCAGATTCTACCCCCTGGTATAAAGGAGGCACAAAGACACTGCAGTTACACCTGTGCCTACCACCTCCAGTATGTTTTGGTATCACATACGTATAGTTGAGCACTCTGAAAGTATCACACGCGTAAGAACAGCAAACAGAGGATGTTTAAAATTGTGATATAGTGACAGCACTGATATATTATTATCTATCATCATTAGACATTAGAGACAAACTTCAGCCTACTGACTTCCACATGGAAAATCTTGATTTGGCTAACAGTTGGGAAACACATCTCATACTGACTTCTGGTGAAACAGTGAAATAAAGAGTTTGCTGGCTGAACAGATGCATAATACCATGCATGTCTGTACCCTTATTTTCAGTCAGATGTTAATATCTGCTGATACACAGTCAACATAATACTAAATCTAAGAATTCTGTACAAATATGTGCAGTATATACTGCTTCATATTTTTAAGGGAAAATATAATTTTAAAATCAGTTATTTACACTTTTTCCATCTTCCCCTGAGAAACAGTATGTATTAGCAAACTGTGGAGAGTTGGGCTTATAGTGAATAGGTATATTTCTAGAAATAGAGAAACCCTGATGATGGGCAACAGATGGTTTCAAGAGCTACTGCATATTCCTTAGTCTGTTTTACTGACAAATGCACAGTCTGAGTGTTTATAACTGAAATTACTGTATCACCTAGCACAGTGACAACTTCATTTTTACTAGTGTGAAGTTTTGGGAGTCTTTTTAGAATTTAAGCTCAATTGAAATTAATGAAAGATTTCATGTAATTGTAAAGTGGCCAAAACTATCTTATGGATCACAGCATTTAAAACTTTTGATGTCTTTTCAGTGAAAAAAACAACAACATGACAAACCCAAACCCTGTGTGTTATTACCTTACACAGATTCGGTGCTTTATCTAAAAATGAAGGTAAAGGGGTTTTAAATCACTAGCAACCTGAATTTTTATGATGACAATTCAGAATTTTCAGTGTCCGAGCCATTTCAAACTGAAAAGCAATTTAACTCCTACATTTACCTTCAAAAGATATTCTACAAAAGTAACTTCAATTTGTAAGCCAATGTGAAATCATTATTACTTACAAAGCATGACAGCATTTTAACCCTTCAGTGTGCTAAAGAACTGGTAACTTCTAATACATTATCTGGTTTTGAACCTAAGGTAGGATGTCACGATGACTCCACTTTGGAGAACTAGGCCTGTGGAAACAGCATCCTGACTTATGTTGCTGGGTCCAGGGGTCAATTACCTAATATTTTGCAGAGGAGAGGACAGCAGTATCAAATGAGGATTTGTTTTTCCATTTGCTGTGGACTGACAGCACACACCACCAGCTGTGAAACTGGGGTAAGAGGCTGATGCAACCAGCATGGAGAAATCTTTCCGTATATAGAGAAAGAAGCAAGCTGTACCACTTACCACTCCCTGCCAATCCTAACTTTAACCATACTCCTTCCCAGTAGGAGAAAAACATAAGAGACTTCATTATTTTGTATTTCCCTGATCTTAATTCTGTTTGTGAAAGACTGCACAGAGGTTCAATACTTCTTGAATTTTTTTTCCACCTCCTGATCCCCTACACATCATAACCCCTGTGCAAAAAAAAGACTCCCACATATGGAAATAAAGCTTGTGATCTAGATCTTTTGATGCATTCTTGTGGCACCTAAGTAAGAATGCATACAATATAAATACAGAAGATATGCCCAATATTAAGCTATTCACTCTTGAACAATAATAAAACATCAAATTATTCACCTGCTATGTTTTTAGATTACTTCACTGCCATTTATCGCTAAGTATGAATTGGGGGGGAGTGGAGACAATAGAGGCTACAAGTGGAGCACTTTCAAAACAGTTCCATTTGTCACTTTTTTTAAATTCCATGAACTTGAAGGCAATTTCCAAAAGAATTTTCTCCCTTACAAGTTAAATCCTTTTTCTCCTCCTCCTGTTCCACTGCTGTTAACAAAAAGCAGCTCATAAATCAAACTTTAATCAAGCTGAAAATCCCAATTTTATTTCTTTGCTTCCCTAGGGGGTCAGAGCATTTTGCAGAATCTTTTATTTTCTGAACTTCTCCACTTCAGAACTTCTGTTTGCTGCTTGCTTTCTCTCCTAATAAAATTACTTTCATTTAGGATTACCACCCTCCTCTCCTTCCTGACATTGCACTCGCTTCTTCAGCCTCCTGTGATTGAAAGTATTTAAAGCCCTGCAACTTAATTGGAAGAAACATGATTGTAAGGGATTAGCACCCCCTCAATTCAATATACAGAATTATGTTTACACAGCCATGGAGAGATTAATCTGCTATTTCTCTAATTTTTCTGGTGTTTTCCTAGCTTTAGACTTCAAATCTTTATAAACTAACACTAAGACCATATTCAAGCAGGACAAATGACAGAAGCACAGGACACTGTCTCTAACTACTCATTCTGTGAACAGTGATTATGCCAAATTCACTTCCTAAGCATTCCAGTAATATATACAACTCTTTTCTCTTTAGAATTCCATGCTACGCATTTGGAAAAACAACAGCCTGATGTAATGTTTAACTGACACAGCTGATTTAATGAATCTTGAAATAATTCCTGGATTACTTTCTCTTGGAATGAAACGTAACTTTTCCTTTTAATCCACAGTTAGCAGAAGACAAAACATTTATTTTGGACAGATAGGGTCTGCTTTAAAACTTCGACCAGATTATAAACTTTTTACCTCCATTCTGTATTATTATTTTAAAATACAGTTTGCAATGTCAGATTTGAGGCACCACGAAGCCTCTTTAAGGCTTTTTTATGAATAGAACAGGGGCAAGAATGAATAAAACTAAGCAAGCTGGCTTTGGATAGCATGATAAGAGAAACTCAACCAGAGTAAGCAAATGAAAGGAATGTTTCCTGTGAGACTACCTTATGAGATTTCCAGAATGACTAAGATTGTCTTTAAGGTGATAAGCCAAGTTTTATACTGCAGTTTAGGGAATCACTTCCCAAGAATGAATAGAATTACGCCTATGGCATTTAGTAAAAATCAATGTTGAAGGACAAGAAAGCCCCACAGCTAACACTTATAAAAATCTGCCTCTTTTGCTTCATTCTGTTACCTGGTTGTTTTCTTTTATTATATGATGGAGATAGCTCTGAGCTACAAGATGTGAACAAAGGAAAAAAGTTCTTCAAACAGTGAAACTTCCCAATTCAATCTGTGGTAAGCCCAGACATCCCAGATACAGAACTTAATTTATTTTAAACTGAAACTTACTTCACTACCCAACTAAAAAGATAAAAGCCCCACAAGCGAGTAAAGAGAAAGTTTTACACAGGAGGCACCTTATTTCTTTGAAACAAGGAGCTATTTTCTTCCAAAATGAAAGTTCTGAGGAAAGCAATCAAACTGATATCTGCAAAAAGCTTCCATGAATCAAAGTCCAATTCCAAGTACATACTTTAATAGCACACAATCCACAACACAAAGCTCAAGACTGGATTTCATGTCACATGGAACAGCTGGATCCTCAGGACCACATGCAGAAACGAATACTTCTGGAATGGTTTATTTTGAATGCTAGAACTATATAGAATACTCACATGAATATCAAAGTAGAATATAAGCAATACATGTAAACCAAAGCTAAAATCTATGGAAGTGCTACTTGGACCATATGCAGAGCTTTAGATGTGATGTACTGCAGGCTGCCTGCCACTCTGTCTCTAAAGGTCTGAAGTCTCTCCAGGTAGCTCCTGTGTTCTACTGATCATGACAAACAGATGAATATTTTTGGATTTTGCTCACTACCACTTTTATGTTGACAATTAAAAAACTGTGGGTTTTTTGAGCACCACATTAAAAGAAATAAAAACTGATCATCAAGAAATCTTCTGGTGTGTTAGCTTTTTTAAGCCAAGATCATCTTGCTAGTATAAAACAAGTAAAAGCTTACAGCAAGGTCACAATCTACATATGTTAACACACCACTAGATTGTGTCACCAGAAACATTTCTTCTGGTCTACAAAAGTCATTGTCATCGATTTGGATAAAAACTCTTTACACCTGATTTAAGTGGACTAAATGACTTGGTTCAGCCAGTAATATGAATGAAAACACTGAACTCATTATTAATGCACTTTCTTTTCTTTGTTTTTTGACTCACTGTTCAAATAGACTTTCAATAAAGTAACTTCAACTGTGACAAATAATGGATTAATTCTTTGAGGAACTGCTGTTAATCCAGCACTGAATGTCAGGAGTTTACCCTTCTCCAGAAGTTTTAACAGCTTTTATAAAATTCTGTCATACCCTTAATGGGACTTTGGATAAAATTAATTCTCAGAGTAATTATCTACATTAAGTAGTTGACTACCTCCGCTGCAAGTGCAAATGTGGAATACATGTGAGCGTGCTGCATTTTAGGTGTTATCTAGCTATCTAGTCTTCCTGCGAACAAGACTGCACAGTTCAAATGTGATTCAATGAACTGTGTAGATAGTACACTCCATCACTTTCAAAAGTACAGGTAAGAGAATAGGGATTTGCATGAATGTGCTGATGCTTTGGAGAAATGGGGACTACTTTAATGTGTCCTTCACACAGCAGATGGTACGTGAAATCTGCTTCATGGTTGGTAAGCTTTGTAAAGGCTTGTAAAGATTTGTTGCCCACTGCTTTAGCCACAAAATGAAGATAAATACTGACACCAAAAGCACCAAAGAATCAGCTGTAATAGCACCACCTCGCTCTTTTTTTTTTTTCTTAAATTAATAGTTGGTGTCAGTTAAATCATGGGCTTTGACACGAGAGTAAGAATTTTTGCACCCAAAGAATGAAATTATGTTTATATTCCTCCAAAGACATAATTTCTAATAAGAAAGAAAATGTAAAAAGTAGAAACATGTACTTACAATATTCACTGGGATTTAAAACACACATTGCCACAACACTTTATAGGATGCACAGGTATAAACAATGAAAATATCTGTTATCATAAAGTGGTGAAACCAGTTTGTCAGCTGAGATCAAATCTTTCAACACCCTTGAACCTCTCTGACATTCACTAATCTATTTTCTCATGTGCCATCACTCACAGTTCTAAATTGTTTACTTATTCTTACCCCATTTCTAGTTTCTTATCAAGTTTCTAATACAAAGCAATAATTTACCTGACAATTCATGACAACTTCTTTGCTATTAATTTGTCAGTGACTTTCACCTTTTAATATTGCAAGGAATTATTCCAGCAGGTCCCAGTGTACCTTTTGTTCAGTCAACAAACTGAGGAAATCCTAAAGAAACAGAATGGGAAAATGTCCTATTTCAGAAGCTATGTGGCATAATTTAGTTTTCCAGAATTCTTTTCACATTGGTGGGAGGTTTTAAATCTTTTGAAACATTTTCTCAACATGTTTTCTCATTCTGAAATGGTCCGAGGATCACTTCTAGCATTATGTAAAAACCAGATACAGCAGCTGCTACCTTCTTCCTTCCACCACTGTTTATTTAGATGCAAACTACACACTTTTGTTAACAGTTTGCTCATGTTAGTACTTTCCTTCAAGAATTCATAGATCGGTACAGTCTAGACTTGATGACTTCTTTACACTTCTTTGACATGCTCTGGCACCTCCATTTTTGGCACAGTTTCTAATAGCACTGGAATAATGCAAGCAAATAATCTTGATTTTTCACATCTCATGATTCTCAACTATGTTGTTTTCTAGTATTCTGTCAGACTTGCTGATTCTTTTACAGTCCTCATATTTCTGATGACGTGTTTTCCATTGGCTTCTAGTACTTTGTTGTCTTGATCCACATTTTCTTATTTGGCTCATATAATTTTTTATTGATTTCATTAGATTAAATTTCCTTTTTCTGGTGGAAAGAAACTTATTTCAGACTCTACTACCAAGACCTTTGAATTGATATAAAAATACACATTCAGATATATGACAGTTCCTTTTAGCCAAGAAAAAAGATCTAAATACCACACACATTTTACAGCCTTATTTAATAATAGAAATATTATACACATTAGATACTTCATACAGTACCTGGAGGTATAAATCCCTGTTCTAGTTCACAGGTTGAACATTGCACATGAAATGGCTTGCAAAGACTCACAAAAGGAGAGCTGAAGGTAGTGATTAGGTTTTTGCATTCTCTTCTGCTGTACACATTTGCTTAATTGTTTGAACATTCCAAAGCTCCCTGAGAAGACTCAGAAGTGAGTTTTTACACAACTAACTACTGCTGCAGCTGATGGAACATAGAGAAAAAGGTGAATAACCAGCTAATGGTCATAATGAAGCAGAAAAACAAAGCTGGCAGCCTTAATGGCTTCTAAATTTACACACTTATAATTTCAACCCCGTATGGTATTTCTATCTATTCAGAGTAGTTGTCAATTAAGAACTTGTTGTTTTAAATATTAGAAATATTTAAGAAAACCCTAATACTGTGCAAGACCCCTGAAGTCTCAGCCAGTCTCAGGTTTGTTGACTACAGCAGTTGGTATATGATTCAGCTAAGGCTTTAAAAGTGGGTAGCAATACCCTACTATTACATCTATTATATACAGATATGTATATTAGTCATATAATAATTCTACTGAAAAAGTTCTTCTTCTGAGAACATACAACGTTTTGAAAGAGTATTTTTAGCTACTGGTCATACCATCACCACATAGTATCAGCTGCTTTCCAAAAACATCACAGTCTAAACCAGATCATATAAACCCCACAAAGTACTTCCATACTTAATAATGTATTTTCCACACCCTGAGCCACACAAAAGCAATGATCATCAGACCCAGCTATTAGAGACCAGTATTCTGATACTATAATTCTATAAAAGTTAACTTCAAGTAAAAATACTGCAGAACCAAGATAGAGATGTACAAACCCCTTCACTCCTCATCATTTTCTCTGATGAAGAAAAAAGCCTCACAAATACTTGAACCCACATATTTTATTGGTTTGTCTCTCATTTGTAACTTTTTTCCTTCCTTGACCTTATTTTCTCAGAGAAGAGAGGGAATTTCTTTTTTCACCATGTCTGCTTTTATCATACAAGATTTCCAAGAGTTACATTTTGGAAATTGGGTTTGTGCATCATGGCAGCTCTGCATGCAAGGAAATCAGCTACATGCTGGATTTTTCCCCCCATTCCTGTCCAAAAGTACACAGCACAATTTCCATCCCATCATTTCAGCTAAGAAGAAAATCTGACAATTTATTACAGTCCTCCTGTGCCAGATAATAGTCCAATTGATGGTATGTGACAGAGCAGCTTAACTTCAAGAGCCAGCGCTTCTTCATATAACTGCTGTCACTTTTGCTTTTTTCAACTTCACCTCAGTAACTGATTTTTTTTCTGCTGCTGCTTTAATTTTGATGTGTCTTGTTTCCTCAGGAGGTTGCCAAGAAAGTGAATAAAAAATAGGTTGATAGAAAATACTCTGTATAAGGGGCATCATCTTCCAGCTAATGTATCTACAGAGAAGAACAGTGTGCAGAGATTTGCCATGGGTCTGGTGTATACAAACAAATGCTTACAACGCTGAGTTGGAAATCTGATGATCTGTCTACACACCTACACCAAGAAACAGACGTTAATCTCGCCCTGTTAATTAGAGTGAGGTCTATACTGCTAGGGCCAGCCTGCTACTGTACCTAGATTTGCCCATGAAAAGCTAGTTTGGCTGAGTTACTCTGCAGCCACAACTAAGCATTTACGATAAAGAAATATATTACCATAAATGAGGTAGAAACGAAGAACAGAAGACTAAAGTTTTGAAAGCTTGGGGCCAGTTTAGCACAAGGAACGCACTCTCTGTCTGTACACTCTGCCCTGTCAGTTCAAGATCCTTATAAATTTTCCAAACTATAAGAAGTATTTATTATTCGTAATACATATATATCTCAGTGCCAAAGAATTCTCCCTCAGAGATTCGCCTTAACCTCAGTATGTAAGAATATTTGCACAGGGTCATGCCAAAAGGCCATCTGCCCCAGCATTACAACTCTGCAAAGACCAAGCCAATGGCTATACTACCCCAGCTTGCCATCATCTGCAGCTCAGGAGCTGTCTGAACCAGTGGAGAAGTGATATTCCTGAGAATTGGAAATGCACTGCATATGAGTGTTCATTTTCATTACTATTCTCAAAGAACTCTACGTATATACCCACCTCCACACAGTGTTTTAAATGCATAATCACTAATACCTACAGGTTTTTCCCTCTAGCAAAAACTCTCCTTTAGGGATGCCTGCCTCAATTGTAAAAGAAATCAGTGAGAACACCACAACTGATGTAATTATACCTCATAAGTAATGTAGTATTTTTAATTTATCCATTTGTAAAACTAATAATGGCAATAATCATAACAACTAACTGTAGAACACAAAGCACCTTAATCCTTGTCATATCAAGACTATATTTAACTGAAGACTCTACAGGCACTGGATGAAATGAAAACTGAGTTACAAGTTAATGCATATACTTGGGCTTTTAACATGCTTAAAGGTATTTACCTCTACAACGGCCTAAGAATTAAAACGTAGTGATGCTCATATATCAGATATTAGAGCATCTTAGATGTGAACAAAAGTTAATTAACTTATTCTGAGGTTATACAGGAATTCATTGCCAGAAACTGAAATGAAGATTTTGAACTATTGGCTGTTTCTTCAAAGGTTGCACAGATCTTTATTTTTACAGCTTTTTTTCTTTTTTTTAGAAGCTCTTTTTAAAACAGAAAACAAGATCAAAAATCCTTCACTGATGCTTGTGTCTTCCTACAAAGTACCAGAATGGCCAGAATGTTTGAACCTCATGTTACTGAATCATACTGAAATCTATTATTACGTTAGAGCCTTTAATGGCTAACTGCTATTGAAGAGATCCATGAACCGTGCCATGTTCATGCATATTTGAAAGAAGTAACAAGAGCACTTCTTTGCAATAGTTAAATGTATTTAATTTTTTTCTTTTTTTTGGAACAATAGAAAGGATTTTTATTTTAGAATTATGTATTTTCTTATACTGCTCCCTTGCTACAAGTCTTCTCAAACAAAGATGCACTTAAAGATTCAAACAGTGATTTGCTAACTGTAACAGAGAACACAACAATCTGATTGTACTTCAGAGATAATGCTTGCACCTCATCCGCCTTTCCACTCCTATCTCTTCTCTGCCTCTCACAAAGAATAGTTTGGGATAGCTGCTAAGCTGCACAAAACTAGTCAATACTTAGTAGCTATTCAGATACAGGAAAATAAAAGGTGAATGTTATGCATTCTAATTATCTGTCCATTATAAGCATCTTCAATCAAAGGGTTTTTTTAATTATGTATTTATACACCACTTAACATGGGAATTAAGCTTCAGTGTTAAGCATACATAAGTGTGAATCATCTTTCAATAGAGCATTTATTAATGCATAGTTTTATACAGTATAAAGAATAACAAAATTCAAAAGCATTATTATTTTTATTGAATCTGAGCCTCTAAGTGTTTGCAAAGTACTATAAAATCAAAAGCTTTTCAGCCTCAGCTCCTTTAGTAGTCAGTTATTTCACTGGGTTTGCCCGAGAGTTCAATCCAGAAACTACTGAAAGTCAGTGGAAGGGCTTTTGTTGCATTAAATGAACAAAGGGAAAAGCACCAAGCTTACCGGATCAATTAAGTCACATTGCAATTTGTATACAATCGAACAAGAGAAAAGTAGCTAATTCTGTCGATGTGGGTCACTCTTGGATCTTGCTCTGAGGTTCTTGTTCACACTATGCACATGTTAACTCATTCCAGAATCTTTCTTGGACAGGAAAGGATAGATCTCCCAGCAGGTAAAACCTGGGACTAATCCATTGAGCTAGTATGGCAGAGGTTGCATCAGGCATCACTCCTTACAGCTCAGTCTTCCAAATGATCTCCAGAACAACCCTCATACACCATCTGCATGCTTCACACACCCTGGTGTCCTCCTTTAAAAAACCAGATACAGTTCCCTGTGAATCATGAGCATATTACTTAAAAAAGTTAATTCCCAAATGATCCATATAAAAATTGAGTATTTCAGAATTACCACACTGAGCCAGGTCGATGACCTTATGATGGTGTGCCTGCTAGTATCCCAGCCTTACCAGCACTATATGTACTCCTAGGAAAATCTTGCCACTTTCAGGAACATAACAGCTTTGTGCTTCTGACTTACAAGTCCTGGAAAACCCTGGTCAGAATAAGCAAGCTCCCAAGCCTTCATTCATTAAGGTTCTACAATGAGAGCTGAAAAGGTCCTGAGACTCTGAGGGTGTAAGCACTGATGGGGATATGCCCCAAGCAAGGCACAGCTGTGAGAGCCTTGTGGACTGCAAGCACCAGACTGCCCTACAAAATGGGGGGCATATGGATGTGATTATACCCCCAGGCAGAAGATCACTCCCAAAACTGGATTAAAGCAAAGAAACAACTTCAAAATAAAGACCAACCAACCAAGCACCAATGTAGGCATTGCCCCTGATGCACACGTAAGAACAGAGCACAGTGGAATTTCTTGCATGCAACCATGTAATCAATGAAACTACTTTCTCTACTCAATTTTTAAAATTTAGAGACATTGACTCCATCATTCCCACCTCCTCAGTAAAATCCTCACCTGTCATTGATAATTGGAAGAGACACTTTTAGCAGTCATAGACACTTATACACCCAGAGCTTTTCAGCATTAATGAGAGTTTTAGAAACAAGAGTGTCTGGATCAACATCTGTTGTGATACATGATATAACCAAATATTTATAGATCTCCCTCCAGCACACTGGTTTCAAGGTAGGCTGTTCTTCTATGCAGCATCACTGATCCATAATAACACTTCCAAAAATACAAAGTATTCTTATTGAATTAAAATAACCATATATTATTCTATGAGCTGGAATTTTGGGTTACACTTTTCAAGCGAGCATTAGATAAGCTACATTTGTACAGTAGGAACTGCTTAAACTTTTAACTTAAAAGAATCCTGAGCCAGGCTGGTCACAATTAGGAACTGTTAACTACCATTCTGTACCACAGGAGTCTATAGACTGGAGATTGCATACCTTGTGTGCTGTGAAGGTGTCCTGAAAGCGGGGACTAGGTAGTGTTTTGAGGTTTGAGCATTCTCTTAGAAAGAAGAGATGTAGGACAAAAGGGAGACAGTGCGCATGTGTAGAGGTATGCACCACCAGTAGTATTTCCTCCAGTTAATCGACGTAAAATCATGTCACTTCCAGACAAGAAAACACAATCCTATTGTTTCATTGCTTATATAACCATTATTCTTCACTTCTTCAAGGATGCACTAATTAAACATAGTATTTTCACCAAAATTAATAGCCCACTTTATGACATTATCTAATTGTCAAAGGCATAGTGACCTTCATTAAGAATAATAACACTTCTGAATTGATGGAAAATGCTGGTATTTGAGGAATAATTTCAGACATCTGCTTATTCCTCTCTCAAGCATTTCCCAATCTAAACAAGGGTGGGGGTTTTGCTGTCACTATTAAAGATGTGAAAGGAAGAAAAACTGAAATCTTTAGTACATTATAAAATAATCTTTTGCAGATTTTTGATACCCTCTTAATTACGTAAGCACAGGTTACTTAGAGTTAATGGCTCCTTAGCATTTTCATTACTATCAACTACTTCTGAGGAGGTGATAATTTCCCAGTAAATGCTCCCTGCTGCCTGAAGCTTGACCGAAAATCCCAACCCATCACAGCACTCTGTCAGATCATGGAGCAATCCTCCATCTCCCAAGGCAGCCAGATGATCAATAATCTTCAAGGACAAAAGTTTTACTCCTAGAACTCCTTGACTGGAGTGCCAAGAGGAATGGCCAGCACAGATCAAAGCAGTCACCCATCTAATCCCAAATCCTGTCTTGAACAGTGACATTTTACAGGAAAAAACCCAAACCTCTTCATTTAGGAGACAAATCTACCGGGTGAAAAGTGTCCCTTTTACCACATGTGCCACAAGACCATTTATGCGAGGAAGCATGAAGATCTGTAATCCTTTCAATAGGCTGACATATTTTTAAATACTAATCATTTCAAGTAGAGTGTTATTTTACTCTTATTAATGTTCAGGATACCATATGGCAATGACTGATGCAGATTAATCATTAGTCCCAAGAGAAGAACAATCTCCCTGTGCTGGTTTCGAACAGGCCAGCTTGCCATTTCTGTGCCCTTCCTCCTTGAAGAGTTTAGAAAATATAAATCTACGATCCCCTCACCTTCCATGGTCTCATATCACAGCTTTACCACATCTCCTCTCCCAAATTAATTCTCTCCCTTCTAACAAGAGAGTTCAACAAACAAAAATGAGGACTTGACTAAGTTGCTGAAAAATAAACTGGGGATTGTTTCCTTTGGATGCGTACTAGGTTAAACGTTAGGTGAGAACTGGTACTTAGTAGATTTAAGCTGAGGCAGGAAGATATAAGAATATGACAAGCAGTAGGTGGGAGAATAGACCATCAAATAGCTGGAGAGCTGTCCAACCCTTGGAGACCCTTCCTTAACTGCAGTTATATTTGTACCTTCTGCATGACCTTACCATTTGTTCCTATTAGTTCTCCCCTATAATAAATCTTCACCTCAGAATTGTTTTATAAGGTTCAGAAGGATTCTGCAGTACTCAAATACAACATTAATGGGGAACATGTAAGTATAAAAATAAGGATAAACAAATTAGGCCTGTAGTGAGTGAGAGCTGTACTGGAAAAGTAAATGAAACTTGGAAAAAATCTGACAGAATTATGGGCAACGATTTTTATTTTTTTTTTTAATGGGGGAAAATTATAGTGATTGAAAAGAAAAACTACAGCTTTCTAGTCACATCCTTGCTCCTTATCTGTCTGGGTTTTTTGTGTAAGCCCTTTGGCATCACAGCCATTGCTGGTTTTGTACAGTGCCTGATATGTCTTCGAGGCTATTATTAATAATACATAATCCAGATAGACTTGCAAACTATTTTTTTCCACAGTTATAACAGCATCTCAGACAAGTTTGACAGACTAAAATATTCACTTAAATGATGCCTCAATTTACCAGAATATATTGCAGGCCACTGTATGCCATAACTTACATTAATACTTCAAGTTAGGATTCCTAAAGTAGGAAAGGTATTTAATTAAAACACCAAATCTCTTACTTCATGATAACTTGTAAACACTCATTAGGAAGTTTATATCTAAACTAATGTCAGGTGGGGGATTTGCCTCTTGGCTATTATATGCCTCATTAAATCTCTGTTCTTCCTCTTGTTGGTGTCAGGTGATTTGGGCCATGTCATAATTAAGGACAGTGTTAACAGCTTTACAGGAGACAATTTCAGTGAAGCCCAGTCATGCTACACCTGAATAAAGGTGTTCTGTGAACTCAGTAGATACTATTATTTACTAAAGAAGACAAAACAAACACCCACAGACTGCACTACTGATGCAGTATACAGGTGTACAGTGGCCTTGCTAGATATAGCCATTTAGCCAACAACATACTGTCCATTTCAGATTTTGAGTAATTTTGTGGGAAAGGAATCATTCTTTAGCGTATACATATACTTGTGAAACCGTGGCTTGGACGTGCACAAATTTGTACTACTAAATGGAGTCCTATAAATCACAAAGAACTGCATTATTTGCAAATGTAGTTGTTAAACATACATGATAAAGTGACCCTCATACATGATGCTTTCTGTATGAACATGAGAGAATGTATATGTGCACTGATGAACCTAGGAGAGACTACCCAGTGGGAAAATACAGAGGTAGAGACAATCCAAAATACAATAGGTAGGGCCAAACTCCAACCTTGGTAGAAATTAATACACGTTATGTGCAGAGGAATTAACAAGAAAAAAACAAGGGACACAAAAAGTACTAACTCGAGTCAGTTACAAAGGTTTATGCCTAATGGCCATATGCAGGTTTGGAAAACCACCTGAAGAAACACTGCTTTCCAGGTGTGAATTTGTTCCATAATGACAACATAAGATCAGTCAAGTTTGTGCACACTGTCCCTGCATGCCAAGCCATTTACTAGGAATATCATTCCTTTCACAGTGCCTATAGTGTCAGCTGGTTAGAACAACCATTACTGTTATTTTAGGAGAAAAGACTCATAAACAATAAAATTGCAAAATGAACATACTAAGGCATTTGGTTTTCCCATGTTCTCATGGGTTTGGGAGCAACAGGCAGTCTCAGTGAGTTAAGCACATAGATCTTTTGCCATAGAAGCATACTGGTATGAAAGCCAGATGGAGACTGTCACAATGGACTTTTCTTACTCCAAAGTAGAATCCCCTAGAAAAAGGGAATACCTTTCAGGTCGTTCACTGCTCCTCAGTGCTCTGCAGCCTGATTGGAATGATGGCTCAGGTTAAGAGGGTTCTCATTAGTAATTGTTCACTAAGTGGTCAGTGTTAGCCTTTTGTCACAATGAAAGGAACTGCCTGAGAGATCTATATAAATGCTTCGGGTTAAATAGTTACAGATCAGTCCTCAAAACTACTTGACCATGAATTTTTGCTATAGGTAAGAACAAACATGCTGTTGTATACAGCTGTTTCCAAGCAGTACTTCCAGCTATACTGATCCAGTATAATCTGGATCAGTAAATCCGACTGCGTATCTACTCTCTTTCTTTAGACTATTACATATTTATGCATTCTGAAAATTATCTGAGTAAAGAAAGCATACCTTGCTACAGTTTTGCTCTGCAAAAAAACACTGTAGAAGAAAAAAATCTGACGACATATCATGTCATTTCTTTTTCTTTACAGCAAAAAGTGATAGGTGCACTGCTTATACAAGTATCATGACAACCACATCAAATAAACTTCATTTTTCATGGAGTAAACTGACAGTGACATTTAATATGGGGAACAGGGGACAGATTTTCAAATCTATGGAAATCTTTGACAGCTTAGATACAGGGTAGGATACCACAGACACGTCAGAGCAGAATAAATTCTAACTTCTTCATAGACAATAGACAGGATTTTCCAACTTACATATGTATAGGCTTATTCAATTACTCTACTGCAAATATAATCACTGTATTTTCTCAAATCAATCAATAATTCACATTCATCATACCTACCTGCTCTGCTTTAATAGGGGCATTGAACATCCTAGAAGTTCAGGTGCAAAACTTCTCATGGTTTGCCTTTAGAACATGCAAGTTGTATGTCTAATGAATTAAGGACAAATATATTGATTTGAATATTATTTAATTTTTAATTTTTTGAGGCAAAGAGAGGAGAGCTTTATAAAGCCCCTACAGGCAATTTCTGCAATATTATATTAGTTTCTTTACCTCAATCCCTGTAAAATAATGGGAAAAATACAGATATTCACACACTGTGATTTCTATTGTGCTGTATGGGAACCAAATTACTCTGGAATCCTAAATGCAAATTAATGCAAATAGTACTGTTTCCCTATGGCACAACATTAGTTTGGTGGTATAAAACAAAAAGAAAATCAGCTTTTCATGGAAATGCAATTCAGAAGTGAAAGAGAAAGAGAAGCTTATGAATTTCAGAACTTCCTACAGGTTATGCTTTATTCTGGAAGATTTTGAACGCTTTAACTAAACATTTCTAGTTCTTCTGTTTCCAAAGATAGACTCGTTGCTGCATAAGAATTTATGGCTGTCTTGTTTGTTCACAACCAAGTTGAAACAGTAAGGCACTTACGAAGGCGTGAACAGTCCCCATTTATCTGAATAGAATGTAAACATCCAAATGCAATTTTCACAGATGAAATGTTAATAGGTGAACGGGTAGTTTGTTCACAACAAAAATTAGCTACTGCTATATTACATAACACTGCTAATTGAGGAGACATCATCACCAAAAACACCCCTATGTTAACGTCTGCCTAACTGTAGTTTCAAAGTAACTGCGAAAGGCATGTATGAGGCAGTACAGATTCCAGTTTTGTGACACATAGCTTTGTCCCTGAAAAGCTGACACAGGATGTAATTACACAATACATTATCTTCAGAAGTGGTTTAACACACCCAGCGCAGCCCATCACTCTTGTCACTCATTTGCTGGCCCCCCATAGTGCACTAGCACAAGTGTTTGCAGGGCTTCGTTAAGTCAAATTAAAACCAACAAACAGTTGAAAAAAACTGGTGGTTTTGTTTGTGGGTTTGGTTCTGTTTTGGTGTGTATGTAGAGTACATCTGGGCCATTTCTAGGGTTCACAAGGAGATGTATCACTACATATGGGGTATGGGAGGCAGGAGGACAGGAGATGGCAGCAAACCTCATGTACAAGTGAGAAGGGCAGACAGAAGCAGGGCAACCTTCTCGAACCAGATATTCTGCTGAAGAAACATGTTGTCTAACTATTCTGAAGCAAATATCTCAGGATTTTGTAGCATAAGATTGTATGAGCAACGGTTATAAGCAATGATAATGATTGCTGATAAGAAAGCAGGATAAATAAAGAAACATCCTGAAAATCAAGGAAAGATTTTGTAAAAAACCCACACGTTTGTGTTTAACATAACACATGTAATAACCCATCATCTTACAGTATCTTTGTCATGTTATTGTTTATGTTAATTTTTTTGTGGCAATAATGTCAAGAAATATGGTAGACCTTCATACTGAAAACAAAAACCAGGTATGTAGATATGATTCTGTATGTCATTCCAAAATGTTACTAGGATTTGTTTGCTCACAGACCCAGAGTTCAAGGCAGGAGATGGAGGCACTGTTAACATTTTTGCTCGGAGTATTTTACCACACCAGTTTTTTTCTTTTTTGTGTGTGAAGTACCTGGATCCAAAGGAGCTGCAGGGACTTAGAAGCAAGACTTCGGTTTCACTGAAAGCCTGGTGGAATAAACCAAGCTGGTAGTCACGGAGTTTCAGAGTGGCAGGATACTGCCAAGGAGCTGACCAGACGGACCCTGTCTCCGAGTGATGACTTTTGACTCCTATAACCTGCTGAGCCAGGTCAAACAGGAAATCAAAAATTCCTTTAGATTAAGTATATATATATATACACATACATACACAACCCCCCTTGAATTTATTCCTGAAATGCCTACCATTCTTCCAAAATTACAAATAACAAAGTGGATATGATTTTCCTGCTCTATGCAGGAAATTCCACTGTAGATACCTGGACTGCTCTCATGAATCAGGTAATCAAAATGTTCCCATACCATACTCCTAGGCACAGTGCAATATTCTATTTTATTGCATTTGCATGCTCATGTCAGAGGTTTGGCTTTTTCCCAAGGAAAGTAATTCAGATACAGTTTGAATTATTCAGAGAAACAAGTCAGAAAGGCAGCACTCAGTATAGTGTATAAAACCATGGGTACTATAGTTCCACAAAAAAAGAAAGCACTTGAATTACTTTGTCTAAAATGAGCTTCAAACATACAGAAATAAACTAGCTTTTATTGTTCAACTCTGTCTGTGATGAGTTTCTTCTGCACACAGAGGGAACAAACCTCTAAGAGATTACTTTCCTTGTAAAGACACAGAGGTGTATGATAAATGGTCTGACACAGAACATAAGTTTACCCACGACTTTGGATGTCAGAATGATAACTGATTTTACAGGTAAAGGAAATGTGGTAGAACTAACCTATCTGAACTTTAATATTAAGTATTTGACACATATAGAAAACTATTAGATAATCTGCAGAAAGTGGTAGTAAAAGAATTGTAAAGACAGATAAGGAACTGCTTAAAGGGTAGGTAGCAAAGACACTGCAAAAGAAAAAGGAATAAGTGGGCTAGTGGCTTCTTATCTAATGTTAATGGCTTCCATAAAAAAGCAGGAGGTGCTGGTGGGGTTTTCTGGTGGCAGGACATTGGAAGCCATCAGCTCAAAGGGCACTAGAATATCAAACATGAAGAACTAGATGACCTTGAGAATGATGGTGGAATGAAATTTAATCCTATTAAAATTTAAGTCTACTAATAACAGGAAATGGTAGCCCAGGGGGTAGTTCATAGGAAAAGTTACAAGATGGAAGTATCTTTTGAATATTAATTAACAGGATGACTGTGTCCCAAAGTTCTCCATCCTAGCAACTCCCACTTACTCCGCCATACTTCAATTTTCCCACCTCTGTTTTGAAGTATCCCCTTCTTCCTTACATTACATAGGTTTGAATAATTACTGAGACATTTCTGACTGGGGGAGAAATCCCGATTTCTGGTCTCTACACAGGTGCCCCAGCTGCTCCTCTCTCTAAGCATTACTGGTTAACATGACCATATCTAAGATTTTTGGCATTTTTCTATAGATAGTGGGAGGCAGTCATGCTCTAGTTCAATGCATGAGGGTCTTATCCACAGGCTTTTGTATGATTATTGTAAATAGCAATAAAAAAACAGAAGTTAAATTACCATGGGTGTAGAAAAGAACTACTAAGAACAACTAAGGCTGGTGAATGATAAAACAAAGTAGACTAAAGGATGCTTGCTCCTTTGCCTAGTAAAATGAATTCCAAAATACAAGTACAATTTATTTTAAAAACTAAATGGATCAGAAGAATGAAAACTATCAAATTTAAAGAATAATGTTGGTACAAAACAAATGCCATGAATAAACTGGCACGTAAATTAGAAAACTTAAGAACTATTAAAGGAATCTGATAGCTCCAAGCAGTCATAAGAATCATTTTTAAGACAGAGCCTGACATAAAAGACATTATGTGATATGGTTGCCAGAAACAGAGGCTGAATTTGTTTACTCAGAAGTGTTCTGTGATCATAACTTTGAATTTGGCAAACTGCTTGTGCCCAAGATACGCGACATACTTTAATAGCAGGGATCTTTCTTGGTATATATAGCAATATTCACATAAGACATTTACATTAAAATATTTATATATTCAGACAGGGTTTAGCCAGAAAGAAACACATTAGATCCTTGCATGCATAATTTTACATAAAAAACATTTGTCAGTCGCTATTGTTTGGTGAAAAAGAAGCATACCCATTTCAATTATACATATACACACACATAGATCTGTCACGTTTGTGCACAAAACTCTATTTGAAAAATGTATATACTTGGAAAATGACCACAGACATTTTTTGGTTTTATTCTGGATAATAAAAAAATAAAAGTATTTTTTTATTATAACTATGAACACAAACACTAAAACTTCAATATGCACTGGAAAAGGATGTGGGGCAAACCCTGTATTTTTGATCAGCAGTTCACTTTAGAGGCCTTTTCCCCCTCATTTTACATGCATGGTCTCTCTGTTTTAATACTACTAATCACGTTTTTTACTTTTTTCTGTCCAAAGGACAGCTCCTGCATATTTCAGAACAGCCTCACTTGTCACTTACGTAATGGGAATGTAATTCTGTATGTACAAACCAGAACTACGATATTAGGAGTTTTAACTCATATTAAAAATGGAAACAGGAGTGGTGTAACATAAATCTCCATAAAACTTTCCATGCTCTACACCAGCTCAAACCCCACTGTTAAACAGATATACATAGCAAAAAATAATTGGGTTTTACTCTCTGAGTAAAAGTTGTGCTAAACAATAGCTACTGTAAGTCACAAGAACAACTCTGGAACTCTCTCTTAGTGGTGGTCCCCATATCTTTTTGCACAAATATGCTTAAGCCACTACATATTACGAGCGTGTAACATCCCTGCTCTCAAAGCAGTCTTCTGACTTGCTGTTTTGAAAACACCCCAGACATTACAAATTGCCTTAGTTTTGTGAAAGCATCAGTTTAAATCCTCCCAAGTAACAACGAAATGACCCAACACACACATAAGCAACCCAAACCCTATGTTTTTACTCACAGACTGACTTCCATGCGCTCAACCCATGCAGGACTGCAGCTCAGCACCCTGTCTCCAGTGTGCACAAGGCAGAGACCCTACCTCACAGCTGAAAACACTCATTACCCCACACCACCTGCTCAAAGGATTGTGACCTTAAGCCCTGCCTCCTCCCATCAGATTTTATTAGTATGTTGCTAAAAGCCAGATAGAAAGGCAGGGGCGTACCAAACAAAGCCCCTCTCTCCCGGGGAAGGCAGGCTGCAGGGGAGGCACAATCTCACTGTATTTTGCCTGATGTGGGATTTGCTTTGTTGGTGCTCCTTCAGTCATGTCCTCTTTCTATAAGAAGCAACTAGCTGAGGAAGAGCCCTCAGGACTGAGGGAAAGCCGGTCAGAGCCTCAAGGACAGGAGGACACGGGCCCAGCGCAGGGGCTGCTTGCCATGTCTAGCACAGCGAGACCTGACCCTGCTCCTGCAACTCACTCAGGCCCATGTATGTGGGTTTTGGTTTAAATTTTTCTAAAAAGCCCCTTGGGAACTCTAAAAGAAGATTTGATGTTTGATGTAACTAATACACACAGATCTGAAATCTAAGCATGTTATGTGTTTTGCTAAGTGGCTGTTCCTGTGAGCTTATTACCCTGAGAACAGATCTTTCAGCGCTGTAAGATCAACATAGGAAGGAAAAACAAAAAAAGGGAGCTAAATATGTATCCTTCCATAAAGAAAATGTTTAAACAAAGATTCTTAAAAAGATGGCCTCATACTGTTCATGCATAATTCAAGCATTCCCTTATTATATGCAAATAATAAATGTTTATTTCTTTGGATGGCTTGTCAGTATATGTCAGTTTGTGATGTTGATGATAAAATAGCAACATAAAGCTTCAGTATATCAGGCCCCTTGTGTTTTAACCCATTTAGTGCTTACAGTTCTATCTCTGTAACTGTGGACATGAAAAAATGCATAATATTCTTTACACTTGATAAGACTACACTGCAGGGATCCTGGTGTATTCAGTTACACATGCCCCTCAGGTTACTTTTTTTTTGTTCCCCTCCTCATTTATTTTTGTTTTTAGCAGAATTTAAAATTAAGATTTTTTTTAGAGCAGATGAAACAGCCAAGTGCTCAGTGATGCTCTCAGGAAAATCCCTCTTTTGAATGCAAAAGCTGTTGCGTTCACGCTATCCATAGCAGATCACACAGAAAAGTCTAACAAGCTTCTGTTGAAGCAGTGAGCTTTATTATTATTATTATTCTAGTCAGTCAACTAACAACAGCTCCAACCCAGTTAGAAATCCTTTAAACAGCACTTCAGAAATCACCATCACAATTGCTACTAATTGGCACTTTTGCTGGCAGCCTCAGGAAAAGAAAGAAGCCAGTAACTGAATGGGCTATGGAGAACGAACTCCCCATCCTGCCTGTCAGCATCCTCTTCCCCAGAACAGGGCTGAAACACCTTCCTAGAGCACTGGGTTTTAAAATACAAAACAAAACTGGCCCTATCCCACTCCATCTAGGCTGTGCCTGTTTGTAACCGGGAAACACCACCCTCGGGACTGGCAATCAAAAGTGGTTCAGGGCACCTAAGAATCATTTAGGAATGGTTGTTAAACTATTTTTCAAATGGTTGCTCTTCAAGCATGCCATTGCAGGTTCTCTTCCGTTAGTTTTCTAGCTCCCTATTTAAAAGTAACCAATTGTCTGAGGCTGGATGAAAGCAAGCTGTTAGGCCTTGCCCTGTGAAATCAGAGCTGAGAGAAGATGAAAAACCAGAATGGATGTGTTAAAAAATTTAGAAACGTTTTTCTCATTTTTAATGAAACTCTGAAGTCTATGTGCTGTGCTCTGATTGCATGTCCACACATAACCAACTTCCTAGCCCACCTTCTCTGGCACCCGTTTTACACAGATAACGTGTGGTAAGGCTCCTAACTGAAAATCCACAACTGTTCATAAACTAATAATTCCATCACTTGTTTTTACTTCTTTTTGATACTTAGTTGTTGTTTAGGACCATAAAAACAACACCTAGGTTTTGTTAGGAGCTTTTTGAGAACTATTTAAGGTAGACCAAGCCTTAACTCCATGTTAAGGCAAAAGCTTATTGAGGTGTGTGTAACCTGCAGAAACGATGTAAATTACCCTAGAGATTACTCTATTGATTCTTTGATAAAATGGCTTTCCTACTGTGTGGCAATTAAAGGATTGTGGCATTCCTTTCTTGAAAGGCTCATTATTGCAAGTCAGCCAAATACAAAGATTTAGGTTTGTTCTTGGAAGTCCCATTGCACAGCTGGATACACACAATATTCCCCTGTAACTATTGAATTGCTGACATTTTTAGACTTGCTAAGCATATAATTAGCATAAATAAAATCATTCTGTCCACTAAGTTCAAGGAACACAGAAGAAATTACTACACTTATCTCACATACTAATGGACAAACACCATTTTCCCACTCTGAGCGTGCCTCTTTTTTGCTGAAAGCCTCTCAATGTCAGATGTGCAATAGATAGAGGATGTCCATGCAGTAAGACTAGGACTTTGGCCTACTGCTTAGAATTCCTTACTATTTCCCCAAATGATGGTTTAATAAGACTAAAGTTTATACACTGCAAAGTTCACCTTATGCTGAACAGGTGGAGAATTGTAGATCAAACACACCATCAGTTCATTGCCTGTGCGCCATTTAAAAAGACATCTTTAGTCTCTACGAAGCAGCTGGCTTTGTCGGACCACTGATCCTAGGCTGTGCTACTGCGCAGAGGAGGAAACAACCTGTGCTTGCAGGCTCCCCCCAGGACCAGGACAATAGGACTGCTGTGCAGTACAGAACGACTTGGATGGTTCCTTGGATCCACCCTACTTGGGGTAGGAAGAAGAAATATCTAATTTACTTCTGCAGTGAAGATATTGAAATAGTGAAAGCGAAGTTTGGATATAAAATGCAGTACTTCAGCTGCTGAAAAACTACATTATAATAGCCTGATCTAAAAATTCACTCATTGTTAATGGAGACACCAGAACTGTTAAAAAAACCCCACAACCAAACAACAAAACAACCCCAACCAAGCAAAACAAACAAAAAAACCCAGCCAAAATGCCTGCAATCAACCCAAAACCTTTTGGCATTTCAGGTTAATTACATAACAGTTGAACTCTTCTAGTTATAAAAGGTTAAAATATTCTTGTCAAGATACAATACACATTGGGTAAATATTACGATATATATCAGGTTCATGCCAGTTTAGTGTAAACCAGCAAACAATTGTTTTTAGGTATTGGGAAAACAACTTTAAATCATTTTGTTTTTTCCTGACAAAGGAAGCAGTTGCAGCATTAAACATTTTTTCTATTTCCTGATTTATTGTTCTGCCAAGTTAAGAACATTTGAAGTACTTCTGTACTAAATATATTCAGCGTATCAAAAATCATGTACAGAATGAGAAGTGCCAGAATAAAATTAGCAAGACTTTTTTTCAATGCAAGTCATAACAAACAGAGCTTTATACTTGGTGCAATGTAATTTTTGCTTTAGAGTCAAAGTATGACCTTTAAAACAAATTGCAGAGTTAAAAATTGGAATCCTGTTTTTCTGAGGAGGAATTTAGAAACAATATGTTGTTATGCATATAATTTTAATTAAGGGAAGTTACGCCACAACAGTAATTATGAGGCCTACATTTGATTGACACCTGATATTCAAGTGGAAAATAAGTAATTATGTGGGTTTTGGAAAAGAAAGGGGCATAATGGATTTTTTCAACATGTTAGTCAACTGCAGTAAGGATATGACGTATGAGAATTAACAGCCACAAGCTTTTTATTTAATAAATCTCTACTATTTCAACTGCCAAATGAAGAAGAGGAAATGACTTAACTACAAAATATTAACATAAATTTTCACCAAATTGAGTTCCTAAGGGAAGGCGATATAATCAGACTGCAATGGGCTGTCTAGCATGACTTTTAGTATACTAGTTAAGACTTCTATGACTAAAATGGTAAAACTGACAGACACATAATGGAGGCAGGTGATTAAAACATACCATTTTCACTGTCTTGGAGTTACCAGTCAAGTAGAGAGAGCTAAAATATACCTGATATCCAGTATAACTGATTTACACAAATTTCCAACTATTGCAAAAAACCTTTTGAGATTCCCATTTGCTACTTATTATTTAGTTTTAGTAGTAGTTGTTTGTAGGTAGTGCTGGGAAGAATTATAGATCTTCTTACAGGTTTTTCTAGAAACTTGCTATAGTCATGTCAGATGAGCAAGAAACAAATATTGCTTGATTGTAATTGTTAAAGCTCTGGAGTGGAAAGTATAAGACTTTTATTATATTGAATGGCTGAAGCTGAAACTCAGATCATATCATTATGATAGACTAATTTGCATGGTCATTAGCCCTTATGCCAGACAGATACGTCAGTCATAATAGTGTACATAGTGACCATGGAATAATGTAACGCTGAAATCTTTTGGTCTGTAGGATTTGGTTGATTCTTCTACTTTGATTAAACTTGCAGTAAAATGTTTGGGGATGTTTGGTTTTCTGTTCTCTCTATATGAGGAATGCTGATTTCTTAACTCTATCCTTAACTCTAATACTTTTACATGTATTAGAAAATTGGACTGACTCGCTCCAGCACTGACTCCACTTCAGTGATGAGTGAAACCTTAATACTCAGGTAAGTATTCCATGGCTTGAGTGACAGATGTCCATTTAAAGCCTAAACCCAGAAAAATACAGAAGTGGAAAACTCCCTAGAATATATCTTTTAACTGGTAGAGAAACCCCATTTTTTGAAAATAAAAATAAATATGATCTAACAGACACTTAAAGATGCATTTTAAGAAGGACAACACTGTACTTGATTTGTATGCCTAATCTGCAGTGCAAAGATAAGAAATCAGCTACTTGTTCTTGACTCATATTTTCAATGAGCTTGTTATTTGCTCTGCTCAGTGTTTGTGCAAGAAAAATTGCTCATTGGAAAGTAAAGTAGAAAAGAACAAAGAAAAACATTTTTAGCTTAATTTTAATTTGTGCATGCTGGGTAAACAGCATGCATTTTCTTGTAAAAATTGTGTTGAAATTGGAGCCATTGAACTAGGGAGTGTTCAATCTCAGTTTTGCTTGTTTAACCAGTTCTTGATTTCTATGCAAGTGAATCTAATGCAGTATGCTTGGGGATGTTTCTTACTGTATTTCATTACAGCTGCTGAGAATTTAAAACAATTAGCTTTTTATGTTTCTCTCTCTTTCTTTTTGTGTAGTGTTCCCTACCATGGGACTGCTTTTATTATCTTGTAAGTTAAAGCTCATCAAATTTGTATCCTTGTTTGTCAGGCAAAAATTAGCTATGAACTATATGAGCTGAGCTTGAGTTATGTTAGATACATGTCTCCTGATTTTACAATATGCTTCTGTTCAAAGATCAGCTCGTAGATTACTGGTACACTCCAGAGCTTGAGCAGACACCTGGTTTTGGTTAGTTCATACAAATTCGGACATCAAACACTTCTTAATGTAGGTGAATTTCTTGTTACCAAAGTTACTTGAAGGAACTGCCATACCATATATTAGGGCATGGGTTATAACTGGTGAGTTACGGTTCTGAAAGAGAAATTGTACAATATTCATGTTATTTGGCACAATGGAGTGATTTTTAGTATTTATATAATGCCATTCTAAATCCTGATTGTCCCTGTATTTTGTGACCTTTTTTAATAATCATTCAGATTTAAACTTACCCCAAAGTGCACGCAACTCCCAGAGACAGGAATTTAATTAGCTTAAAACAAACTCCCCACATCTCTAGCAGAGTTTCCTCAGCATATATGAGATTTTTTTACTGTTTTTCAAGCTGCAAGGTAGAGCAGGAAAACCTATTTAAAACCTTAAAAGCGGTAAAAATTGCTGTTTCATTACTCCCAGGAGTGCTGCCAGTGTGCTGCAATCATTTCTCAACAAAGCAGTGCTCATTTCAATGTTTTAAGCTTGAGATGATGCAAGACTCCAGTCAGGCTTTGAGAGCCTGGATCCACGTAGATTTTCTATTTATAATGAGGACCACAGACAAAGGGGCTTTCAAATGCAAAAGTCAAGGTTGGTTAGAACATACCTGGAGCTATTAACTTCTTCAGCAGTTCGAAATCAGGATGAGACAATAAACCCAAAAGATTTATAAACAGGTCACCCTCTCTGCCACAGTGTCTTTACAGGATATTGAAAGGGCCTTTCTTTCAGCCTTGCTCTCAGTCTAGCGACTCTGACATTGTTACAAGCTCTATTTGTTCTGCTCTAAGACCCTAAGATGTTTCTGTCTGCTGCCTCTCAGGCCTCCATATCTGTCTGCATGTCAGCTCCCTGCTGGCTGTCTCTCATTCTCAATCCTTTCTGCCTTTCCCATCTTATGCCAAAGCAACTTGAGAGTTGGATTAGTTGCCCTCTTAAATTAAGATGAGATACAGGAGAATTATGCACTCCACCCTTCTCACTAGGTGACCTGGTCTGTAGCCAGCAGCCTAAGACGAACAACGAGTCTATACCCACACTTGTAACAAAGAACATGCAACCAAACAAAACACTTTGAAAAATAAATCAGTTTGGGCATAATGGGAAAATGATCACAAAATCCCTGGCAGAAAAACTAACACATGTGAAGCTGACACAGAAGAGGAGAAAGGGGGGAAATCCCCAGACAACTAGGACTCTAAAATTTTTATTACAATCACTGAAAGCTTATTCTGAAAATTTAAATGTGGTTTAAAAATAGCCAAATTAACCTTTCTCCAGAATGGACTATAGCCCCATTCAGAATCCCATCTGGCACTCCAACACTGTGCACTTGGCATCACACGCACTTGGGACACAAACAATCATAATCTCCGGATAGGAACATGACAGTCTACACAATCAAATACATTTCATAGAGATGTATCTTTCCAGACACTCTAATAGTTCACAGCCTTGGTGCTGATGAGCAGTAAGCTTGTACTTGAATGGCATTCTTGTTTTCTATCACTTTCTGGATGCACAAAAATATATAGGCAATAAAAATAGCATTTGATGAAAAAAGTGTGAGTTCTCTAGTTGTAAGCACTTCCTGTCTAACTTATGTTAAAGACATGACAAGAGCAGCCTGAGGAATGATTTTAAAATGGAAACTCTGTTTCTAGCCTATTCAATTTTTGCTCTATCTGCAACAGTTAACAATAAGCAAGTTAACTATGGTGCTCTTTTTGTTACAACCTTATTCCTGTAGAAATAAGTTAACTCCCCTTTAATCAGAATGTGCAGTAGACAAATGAAGCTTACAGAATAATACAAGTACTACTTCAAGCCTTCTGAATGTAAAAGGTACTCAATCTTGCCTGCCAAATAGAAAACCTGTAACCAGTCCTAGGTGGTTTTTTTCCTGCAAAATACAGTGTGTGGGAATAGGGACCTTTCTGACTGCAGAGGCTGCCTTAACCCTAACCCTGCCTTACTGATGGAGAATTGTAGTAGGCACAGTTCTCTGAAGCTCTGGCATAAACACGTTAGTGCAGCCACATCTGCTCCTTTCCTTGATTTGTTAGTTATTAGAGTTGACCCTGTTCTCTGCACTCTTCTTTCTTGAGGACTCAGATGTCCCTCCCCCATAAAAGTTGAAGATAGCATCTAGGACATGTTCTTACATCTTTTATATTTTGCTTCATGTTCTCTTTCTTTTAGGTTGGGGGTAGGTTTTAGGTCCTTTTCTTAAAACTGTTGTATGGTTAAAATGGAAGGAGTTTTTTTGGAATATAGTTAGTACTTTGCATCTAAACCTCTGTTCTGCATTTTGACAGTAAGCTTGAATCTAGTAATCTAACAGAAGGAAAAAGCAGTCTCAGCACACATGCTCCAACCTTGTGTTCAACCATATTAAGAATTAATACTTAGTCTTGCCATACAACCCAGCTTTAATAAAGCTACCTAAATCCTCTTGGCTCCTGCTTTGACAGGGCAGCATCAATCAGAGTGCTCAACTTTTGTATTTGCTAATTCAATAGGCAGCCTGACAAGGCTTTCAGGTCTGCGTTTATGGGATAATGAGGCTTTTTACATAGTTTCAATTTTTGCTATGTTGACAGAAAAAAAAGCATTTTTGAGAATGATGGATTTAAAAATATTTTCATAATAAATGCTTCCTTCATATTGAATGCTTCTGATAGGGCTAAGTGTTTGAACTTTCTTTTTAAATGTTTAGCACATCTTCAGGAAGCTGGAGTATGGGATATGCCTCCTTTTTGTAACTTCACTGGCCATTCTGGCAGAGGAGAAGGCTTAAACCATCATTAGTTCAGGGTGAATATAAGTCTAAGATTTCAAATGAGAGAACAGGCTTCCTGTGTCTGTCTTCTTACATTTAATGTAACTTCTACTTCTCTAGACTAACACTGCTACCTTTTTTGGCAGTTTCAATTACATTTTAATATTGTAAAAGCACAAGCATACATGTTTAGCTGAAGGTTTGTGCATCTGAGTGGAAATCTAGTAGATGCCTTAGTGTTGATCTGGTTAAACACACCATCGCCCAAAAGAATTTTGTCTCAAATGTGCCTGCCTACAGCTCTTTGTTAAACCTCGCACTGCAGCAAAGCAGCTCATCTCTATGTTGCCCTGCTTTGGCTCATTGGAAGGGAAGAACTGTACATATGTTAATTTACTGATCTTTTTAAGACATGTTATGAGAGTGAAAGGACTCCGTTATGCTTTGAGCAATTCCAAAGTAGATTTATAACTTGACACATAGAAAGCTAAATGTTGGCAGCAACAAGGCACTGTGGCAGATTCAGACAAGATTCACAGATTCTGACTTGACTACCTTATCCTGTCCTTAATTGATATAATAAAATTTAAGTAAGTAGAACTGGCTCAGATGAATTTGGAATGTGGATTTTGGCAGATAAAATCCAGACTCAAAGTGTCAAGGACAGAATTTGCACTAATTTGACAATAGCAAAATTTTATTTATGACTGGGAAGATAACTTGCCAAATAAGAGTTCTTTAGATAAGCTTTCTCCCCCACTCTGGAGGCTCTACTCTGAGGCCTCTACTCCTGCATCTTTGGAAGCTTTTGTACTATTCCATTTGATTTTTTTGTCTATGCAGTTCTTCTGTTCACTTCTTTTTCAGTACATATTTAATTATGATTGGATCTTGATTGGGAATTTTGACCTCTGAAGTGTTTCAGTTTTAAAAATACCTGTAGTGATCAAAATAGTTCTGATTTAAAACTCATTACCAATTAGTATTTAAAATCAAGAGTCTTTCAAGCCTAACTTCAATCAGCAGTTAGGGACTATGGTAAAACTGTTGACTGTGGGTATCTGTCCCTTATAGAAGCACAGATCTACCCGTATGTGCATGCTGTCCTGAATGCTGTTGTGTGTTGCTGATGTACAACATCAGCATTAGTCCTAGGATTAGATGATAAGTAAGTATAACATATATGCAGATAATGGACAAATAAGCCATGTTACTGGGATTTGCTTACTTAGCTGTTCTGACTTAATCAGAAGTCCTCATCTAACAGCTCATATGTATCAGCAACACCACCTTTTGATGTATTAGTAATTCTCTAGCAATGGGTATTTTTAACATGCTGTATGAATACAACTTCAGCTTCATATCTGTCTAGTATCCTCAAGGTAAGCTTCCAACGATAAACTATGCATACTTCAACTGTTTTGTTCACGAAGATGGTTCCCCTGTGACTCTGTACTTTGACACTTAATCCCTCGTAAATATTGTTCTATATAATTTTTTGATGAAACACCATTTCAGAGGCTTTACCCTTTTGTCATCCCTGCAATCAGTTGATGTTTGGGACTGCACAGAACAGCATTTATTAAAAAAAACCCCAAACAAGCAATAGAGTTGGGAATTCTTAAATAACAACAGAAATTGAGCGTGTATGAATATACAGCCTCCTCTCTCATTCTTGATCTTTTTCCCTCACCCCACTGTCAGAGACCTTGTCTCTGCAAACTGACAATTCAGTTGTTTCAAGCTCTGCATCTTTTGACATTTACTAAAGTCCGACATTGATTTATCTTAGTTAAGTACATTCATATGTTGACAGCTCTTGATAGTTTATTCTTACCTGTCCAATTGTGCCTGTACAACCCAATCTCTCTCAGTCTTCAAGGGAAGAAATTACCACAAATAAAACCCCTTAGGTAATAAAACAGAAAATGTGGTGGACGAACTTTGCAAACTGAATCACCTGTTACCTTTCTAAAGCAGGTTTTCCTTACTTTCTCAGTTTTGCAACCAACGTGAAGAGCACCCTGAGTGGGTTTACTATATAATAAGGTTTAGTTGTGTCACTAGCTCTATTTATAAGCTTAACTTGTGGGAAAACTTAAATAAACAGAATAATTTCACACCTTGTTGTTTAAGAGCCATCCTTACTACTTGATCATGTCATGAAAATCATGAATGGTAGTGCTGATGTTGTTAGGGAGTTAGTCTCCTATAATATCCAGGTGAATGTAGATGCCTGTTCACACGAAAAAACATTTTTAATGCAATATAGTGTTGCTCAAAATGTAAGTTTGTCCCCTGCTGCTGCTGAGCCATCCCTTCACATGCTTCTTTTGCCCAGGGGCATGCTGGTTTCTATTCATAAAAGCTTCACATCAGTGTCCCACTGCTGCCTAATTGCAGCTAGGAACTCAAAAGAGCAGTACTGTGGCTTTTTCTAATGGGTTGTGGTTAGAAATTTCCATGCATAATATACTGTGGCAGGATATCAGATTCCCGTCACACACAGAATTCTAGTCAGCCATTTGAGCTGTAATTGTGTTAACAGCAAATTGGCTGCTGCTGAATTCTTTTTGCCCAGTAACAATTTGTAAAACTATCACAGAGTTTTCAAAGTAAAAGAATAATCATATTTTCAATAAATGTGTCTATATTTTTCCCTGCCCTGGAAGTACTGTATGCATTGCCATTTCCAAGCCTCATAATTGAGCGAGTGACTGACTCCTGCACTCTCACCATGACTGTAGGTCAGAGATGGTGACAGTTTTGCAGTCTTGAAAAACCTCACTGATCTCTGAAGCCCTGTAATGGCAGTAGATTTAGACAAATATTTGCGTTTTTAGCTCCAGTCACTAGGGATTTTGTGACTCAGTCATAAAAATAACCGTGCAATGCTGAAACCTGACATATGAGCCCTAACTTGTAGAGCTATTAATATTGGGTTATGCATTGTAAAAGAAAGTCAACAAAACATTTTTCACATCATAAGTGTATGACAAAGAACAAACCAGCGTGGAAGCTACTATTATTACACCATTTTGTTGTCAGATCTGTTTCCAAAGAAGGTATTGCCCACCTGATTGACAAGGTGAAGCAATATTGATGACTGCTGGTTATTTAATGCAGTGTTGTTGGTTTGTTATGTACATACACTGCCAAGCACAATGAAGCTTTGATTGTCCTTGAATTACATACAGTTGTTAAGTAAACCAAAAAATGGACTACTTAAAAACAAATGTTACACTTTGAACTTTGCTTCTTAATCACTGGATGTCCAAAATGACTGAAAAAAATGCATAATATTGCTTTATACCAGTCTCACTAGTGTCTTAATACACAGGAGAGACAATGGAAGTAATGAAGATTACATAAATTATTGAAAGTTGTTTACATTTGTAAAATTACATGTATTGTAATAACAACACAATATCTTGTTATAACTGAATCAGCACTAACAAAGAGCTACAAGATTTTTGTAGTATCAATAAGTAGAAGCTATACCGATGCTGTCCTTTTTAAAGAGGCTAACATCATGAGATAAAAACCAAAAGTTACAGATAGGTTAATTACAGGCTGTTTTGTTAAAAGTTTCTTAAAAGTTTAAAATTTAGAGGATAATCAGACTTAGTAACAATTTTAACATAATCCCAGAGGATCTCCTAAAAACATACATGACCACCAAAGGCATATTTCACATGTGCTGGAAAGCTTCTACTTTAAGACACTTTTCTAAGTCCAACAGTTGTTTGCTTATGGCCAAAAAGCATTAGACATATCATATATAGGAGGCAGATCCGATATTAACATCCATATCAAATTCACTTGGATAATATTCTTGATATGGCCAGAGCACTGGAAGGTTACCCAGATACCAAATCACACCTTAGAAATGCTAAAGAAATTTAGATTTGGAAAACGACTACTTGTAATATTAAGATTCATGTGTGACCTCATTTCCTGTCTTTTAAAGTGAATATGAACTAGAAACCAAGTTTTACTGATTAACTGACTGATAGGTATGAAGAGAAGCTTTATTATGGTTACCTCTGAGATCTACAAATGAAAATATTTAGACTGCACTAAGTATATGATAGAACATTGTTAATTGCACAGACAGATCTGGCATTAGAAGAGGAAGATAGAAGGACAAAATAAAGCAACTAGAGATGCTTCTTTAAATCTCCAAGTGCCAGATTTATGGTATATGCAGCATTATTCACTTTTATGCCTATTTTCACATTTCAGTGTCTGAATTTGAATGTATGTATGTATCTGTTCTGTGTCCACATCCACTTGTAGTGGCAATAGTCTTCATCTGGTACTAAAAGTCCAGAATCTTACCTGGTACAATCCATTTCTAAAAAAATACCTTATTGTTTTAAAAATAATTTTCCTTTTCTACACTTTAACTTCTGAATTCAATATAAACCAACACATTCACAGCCATTTCAAAGGAAGTACTTCTCCATGAAAATTCAGGGTTAAGTGGGACCAGTGGGACCAATCAATAGAAAATATACAGCAGGGATAAAAAAAAAGTTCAGGTCAGATACTTTAAGAGATATAAAATGTCACAGTTAATTTTTCATTCATCTAGACTAGAGAGGGACTACTGAATTATCTATGAAATTGAACTAACTTTGATAATTTGACATCAATGCTGCATAACGTTATACAAAAGAGTATAGCCACTCCCTTATTTACTATCTTACATGCAATGTCTACACACACAGGATCACTGAGCCTTCCAAATTACAATATTGTAGCACAATAATAACTTTGGGAAATAGAGAAGAAAATGGAAATGGTGGAACCGAAGAATGTATGTGCACATATGCTGTCTGTCTCTCTCACTCTCTCATGCCATGTATGTAATGCTCCCACAAGCCATGCAAAATTATTTCTATTCTCAGACCAGGTTTGGCCCATTGCAAATTAAATCATTGTTTTCTTCAATGTTAATTAACTTATTGAAATGAACTTCTGCAAACAGCACTTCCTCTGAACTTTATTCTGCCTACTCAATTGTCAATCTGTTTTCCTCATTTTCAGTTTTCCAAATGACTGTTCAATAAAAAACAAACAAAAAAGCCCTTTCCTTGTTAAAACTCCTTGAAAGGTTTTCTTCTGGTATTGTTTGTCTCAAATCGCCTTTAGGATTTTAAACCCAAAAAACCCCAATTTCTAGCCCTTGGTAATGGCTACTCTCACAGTGAAACTGCAAAATCACAGATTTTATGTCCATCAGTTTTAAATAAGACACGTCTGTAACAACCTCACAATGCAAAAAATCTGAATACCACCTACAATTTCTAACTATTAGACAAGCTTTTGCCATCTTAGACCCCACACCAGTGACATTTTCTCCTTTGTTTTTACTGAGATGTTTTTCTAACTTGTCTTGGTGGTAACTATGGTGACAGTGATGTCAACAAAGAACAGATCAAAATATATCAGATAAAATAGAAATGATGAGACCCAGAGATGTATGGAGAGTTTTGTGATTCTTGGTATGTTAATTTGTATTTAATAATTAATCAATCAATACAGGATTTCACATATCGTTATACAAAAATACTGGTACCTAACTGGCAGCCATCAACTTTCTGCAGCCTTGAAAATGAATTCAGGATTGGATTACACACACACACACACAAAAGCATCAGTCATACTAAGCGCCCATCTGGAAATTAAATGTCAAAGATAAATGCAAGAGAGGGGAAAAAATCAAATGAGAAAGTCAGTGTGCTTACAGGAAGACACAGTCTGTTCGGAACAAAATTACCAAAGAAATGAGATATTTGCTGAATGCCAAATACTTGCTTTGATTTTTTTTTCATAGTATGACCACCCAAGTATCTTTAAAAAATATGATCTTTTTTTTTATAAGCTCTTATAAAAAAGTTATTTCTGTGACATCATTCAGAAGAATTAAGTTCCGGAAAACAGTACTCTTACACTTCCATTTTACAGTTTACAGAGAGCAATTTACTGATACATAAGGCGAAATCTTATCATTATATCTGTACATGGATATGTTCTTTCCCTTCTCTTTCTTGAGGGGATTCGTCCCCTACACATGTGTCTTGTAAGTGATTACCATTAGATGACCAATTGAAAGGGCCACATTATAAAATGCAAAACTTCCACGTGCTTTCATGGCATGTAGCAAATTATCAGATTTATATGTGAAATGCTAGCAAGCCCATAGGAAAATAGATTTGAAGAGATGGACAGGAAGATCTATAGCTCCATTTCCTTTAAACTTCAAGGATAAGTAAGGGTTCTTTGCTGTATAAGTTATTCTAATGGCTTTCTTCAAAGAGACATTTTAATTTTGCGTCTCAACTATTGAGCAGCTTCACAATTACATATGTGGAGATATTCAAACTTCTGTTGGGAGGAATCACCAGAGCCAGCACATGGGCGGTTGCACAGAACCTGAGCATTAAGAAGGCTGTTGAAAGAGAAGTTCTGGCAGGTCTTCCCGTGATAATCGAAGGAGTTACCAGCTGCTCCTGCAATGCTTCTCCTGGAAGTTATCACACACAAAGGAGTCGGCGGAAGAACGGTGAGAACAGCTGGTGGCTCCATAGATTCTCACACCCACAGCAGTTGACAAAAGGAAATGTCTGCGTGCATCTTCAGCACTTGAATACAAAGTCTGAAAACTAAACTCAAATCAGCCTAGCAGTGAGATTTATGAAAGCTAACTTATTAATCCCCTCTGTCACCTGCCGGTATTTTGGTAATGTGAGATCACCTTTCTTACTGAGCTGCTATGAGGAAAGCAACAGTTTGCCTGAGAAACGGGGCTAAAATCAGCTCGCTGAAACACATTTTGTTGCACAGCGTGCACAGACATATGCCTTTATTTTGACGGAGTTCATCAGTTGTTAGGCCACTTCTCATTTGTCTCAAAAGTGAAGCTGTGAAATCTTGAAATATCCACATCAAATTTAGGTTTGGGATCTTAATCACATATGTTGCTGGATGCAGGGGGCTGAGTCTACTTTTTTGTATCAGAAGCAGAGATGCATGAAACCAAAGTACTAAGAAATATGTAGTTATGAAATTATGAATATGCCCTAAACCATTTGTTTATTAGTGTAGTCCTTCATCATACAGGAGACTTTGACAGGATGAATGGTGCTGCTAACAGCACTGCACTAACTTTCATATTACCTTCCTAACTCTGCAAATCTAGACAAGGTTAAAGTGTCATTGAATTTTATCACACAAAACATCAGAGGATATAGCACAATGACTAACCTCAACACTCCCTTATTTAGATTAGGTGCTCATTAATGAGTGATTCAGACACTGTATGTCAGATTTGAACTTTTGGGAAATAATCCTTTAATCTGCAAAAAGTTCTAGTATTTGACACAAAAATCAAGCATTTTGTAGGTTATTGATTTGCCCCTCTGCACAGAGCTAAGCCACCTCCTTTTTGTCCTGAGAATTTTTCTCACTTGAGAGAAGATGACTGCAGTATTGAACACAGTTCATTCTTTATTTCCTGAGGTAGCTGTGAATCAAATGAAGTTAGCCTTGACCCAGTCTGGCCCTTTTTTTTCCTTAGAGCAGGAAACCGTTCTTACAGTTATGCTTTTTGAACTAGATTTTTGGTAATTCAGTTAATTTCTTGAGGGAGAAGGGTAGAGGAGGGAGAAGGATGACCTGATTTTGAAGAAGAAATACTAAAAAACATAGAAAAGGGTATGCAATTTCTCCGAAACTTTTAGGAGGACACTTATAGGTGTTACTGTATAAAGGTGAAGTTCAGATTGTTTTTACTTCTAGTGACAATGTAGGAAAGAAATTTTCTAACTAATTAGCAGGAATATCCTGTGATAGCCATTAGGGAGTAATCTCTACGAAAGCACTACCATAATCAATTAGCAGAGATGCACTGTTAATTAAGTTCAAGCAATGGGAATGGTATATGCTGCAATGCTAGTATTGAATTAATAATTTGTAAATAACTCTGTGGGTAGAAACTGCAATGTACAATTCTAAAGAAGAATCTGCTCTAAAAGCAATTATACAACGTATTTACTTTAAATTTGGCATTTAATGACCTTTAACCTAAACTAATTAAACTCAATAATAAGATTAGAAAACACAGTGTCTGCCTAGTATAGAAGCACTTAAAAAATTACCTTTGGAAGTGCCTTTAGAAGTGACCACCCAAAATCATTAATCAGAAGAACATGACCAATCACTAGAATGAAATATTTATTCAGTTTCTTCTGCAGAAATGAAAGCACTTTTAAAATTATTTTGACCAGATACAGAGAAGTAGTAGAAGTATAAACTTCTCCTTGAAGAACACAATCCCAGCATTCAGAAGCATCCCTCTGACTGGTCTGTGTTCACTAGGAGTACCCTTTCATCAAGAAAACATTACTGGGGAGGATATTTTATTAAAGTTGCACTGCTCTCAAAGTCTTTCTCCAGGAAAATATAATTTCTAGTCCAAGAATTAGATTCTTTCTATGATTCTTTCTTACAGGTACAATAAAGCAGCTAAGAGCAAGGAGTGACCTATCACTCCTACAGACATTGGCTTCAATAGCAATATTGCTGGACATCTACTCCTTCAGCTTCTCCACAAAGCACTTGTGTAGCTTGCCCTTTCCAGGTTGTAGTTAAAACAGCCTTTCCTGTGACATACAAAAGTACTTATTACTTCTCTTATTCTGCTGGGAAGAACAAGATTTGCCTTGGATTTCTGATGTAAATAAAGATCAAGAATAAAATCTTTTACTTACAAACAGTGTTGTGCTGCTTTTTTAGTGGCATTTCAATTTTCACTATAGATGACCCCCAGAAGTTCTTTTCCAAGATAAATGTTTCTGTGGTTTTAGTATCATATTTGCAATATTTCTTCCAGCATTGGAGAATTTTAACATGCTGGTCATAAACTATAATACAGTGATGTGAGAGCAGAGCTATTGGAAAGAGTTTGTTAGTGTGTAAGCATAAAGGAAATCATAAAAAGAATTTTCTGCAACTCTGACTAGTTTTATCTAGAGCCATGTCATCATGGAGAACTTGTAGCTATCATAACATATACAATGACAGAAATGTAGGTGAATTTTCATATACTGGGTGACTGGTGTGCAAGGAAGTCTGTCATGGTTTAAACCCAGCTGGTGACTCAGTACCACGCAGCCACTCGCTCACCCGCTCCACCTTGCTTTTAGTAGTGTGTCTCAAAACTAAAGGATAAGTCCTGCTTCAGGGTTTATTTATACTAGAGTATGACTGAAATAAATAATCACACATTATTGTCAAGAAAGTTATTATTTAGCCAAATCAAGCTATATAAAAATTAGATTTTCTTACTGTAATACCCATGCCTTTTAGGATCACAGAGTAGCAGTGTGATAAAGCACATAAGTAAGCCACTCTCAGGAGTCAAGACCTACTCTTGGGCCTACACCCAGTTACTTCTCCTTGGCTCATGCTTGCGACTTCATGTTTGCTGGGTGAGAACTTCTCAACATTGTTTTCTCTGACTCTGCGAGAAAAAGCTCTTAAAATATGTATTGGTCTCTAGTTCTGTCAGTATGGCACAACTCTAAAACATTTTCTGCATACAGATTTGTAGCTGTCATCACAGTTTTGGCACTGCACTGTTTGGGTGTCTCCATGTCCCAGTTAGATTTGTAGTGTATGTGACATGCAAACATTCTGTGCAAACACAATAAATCTGATGTGCCCAACATCAGGTTTGCTTTGCATACACAACTTGTCTGTAAGGAAAATGTGCACTTGCTCTGAAAAGCTGATGCTGGGCTGGTGGGTCTTGGCAATTCCTTTGCTCCAGAGGCTTCAGGCCCTGAGCAGAGACCATATGAACCCAGAATATATGTAAGTTAAATTTTATCTGTGTTTTTATTAATAATCTTGGATTCCTTCAAGTTAACCATGAATTAAGTAGGGAAA
>NW_009933525.1:89702-108370 GCF_000696875.1 Nestor notabilis
AGGCACTTGCAATTTTTGGCTGACTATCACAGTTTAGTTACCAATATATATAATAATGTGCATTTCCCGAAGAGGAACGTAATTATCAATTCACTTATTTCTGGAAGTGGAAGAACCTTCAGCAGTAAATATAAGCCACTAGACTAGAACTCCACTCATTGCTGAGTGCCTTACAGGGATGCCAGAATAGGTGGATCCCAGGCTGGATGCTTTTGGCAAGATACTTCTTTCTTCACTTAGTTCATGAGGAAGCAGATGAGCAATTTGACAGGATTAGAACCTAATTTCATTTTAGCTTCTAGTCATCCACTCATTCATTAGCATCTATTTGTCTTCTATCTAATCAGCTGGGTAATATGACAAGTTACAAAAAATAACCCAAAATGTGTAGAAAATTTTTAACTAAATTCAGCCTGAGATCTGTTCTCTCTCACATTGCTTTTCAGTATATTCTGCATTAAGAAGGATATTTAATAGTGGCCCTCAATAGTGAAGAAATGCATCCTTACATGTTAATTTTGAAGTTACTTACTCGTTTTCATGAAAAATTGTACATACAATGTTAGCTATACCTTAGCCAAGGGCATCTATCCTTAGAATACGCCTTATTAAATTCCCAAGGAAATGGGATCCAAAGATATTACCAGAGATGAAGCATCTAGTGACGGAGTCATTTTTCGAAATGCCTGCGATTGAACTGCATTGCTACAGCAGGTATGCAAGAGTGCACGCTGAATGCATTTTCAAAGTGACCCTGTCAAACTCATAGTGGCTGTATCTTCTCTCTCTGAACTTTTGATAAAATGCTTATGATTACACACTGATTTTGTCAGAAACTCCATCCAGGCATGAACAGTGTATCTACTGGCAGCAAGGTCACAATATAGCAAGTTTCCACCCCACAAAATAACCTACCATTAAGAACTCATTTTTACCAATTTATTGCCAAAGCTCCCGTGGAATATATCTATAGATGCTTTCCTTTTATAAACAGCTTAGCAGATGATCTGGTATCCAGTGAATTCTAATGACTCAGAGAAGTGCAAAGAAATGCTGCATGTATACAACCTGTGTTCAAAAAGTACCCGGATAGAACACATGGGACTGAAACAGGAAGCGTTTTCGTGCGTTGTTGGTAGTTCAGTATCTCATGCCTTTAGCATTTTAACTATCCACATTACCACTGACTGCATTTCTCTCATAAAAATCACGATGGTGACACACTAACTTCCACATATTTTTGTCTTCTGCCCACTGATTTGTTGGAATGCAAATATCTGCCATTAACAGGGCATCATCTTGTATTCAAATTTGATACTCCCTGTTAAGCCTAGTTGTTCTTTGGAGTTTGGTTTGGTTTTATTCTCTCTTCTGTTTTGTTTTTATTCTAGTTCAAATAGAATAGGAGGAATGGGATAATTTCTTTGTGTTAAACAGACTTATTCTTTCTCCACTTGACTACTTTCCTTTAGCTTCTGTTTCTCTTCTCTTTGGAAAAAAAAGGAAAGAAGTAAAACCAGACTTCCGTCTTATTCTGGTAGTGCTTCAAATTCATCAACAGAAACCACCAGAAAACTGATCACTGCTTCTGAAAGATGCAACAGTTTCTAAATCACAATAGATTTTCTCTGACCAGATTTTAAGAGGATCTCCACCAAAATTCCAATAACTGTATTCTCTGGAATAGGGTTTGTTTTGTTTTTTGGTTTGTGTTTGGGTCCCATCATCCGTGTCCTCCCTCACTCCCCAGTTGTATGTCTTCCCCTCTTTTTCTTCCTAGTATTTTCCTGATCCATTACGCTACTCTTCATAAAAGTGTAATTAATTAAGTGAAATTGTTTGATACAGATGTCAGGAAATGTGTAACATACTTTTGACAGAACATTCTGTAGTCCTGAACTGTTTAAAACCAGCAAAAAATGCAAGAAAGGATGACAAATAGCTCATTTATTTGTCTGTTGATAGATTTATGGATTTGAATCACACCGCAACAATAAGCTTTTACAATCTACAGTAGAAACTAGCCCTTACCTATTGAGGCACAGATGAAAACTCTTACTTGCATTATTTCATAACTGCACAGTCTATTTTTTTTTTTGATCTGCTAAAACAACTGGCAGTTTCTATGAGACTACTGAATGCTGAAATCTAGAGCTTGCACTTGAACTGTCTACCTCTAAGCTCTGCGCCACAGAGCTCTTCAGGTGCAGTTTCCCTGTTTCTCCAAGTCGTAAGATTTCATACAAAAAACGTTGCACAGAACATTTTAAGAAATTAGTAAAGACCGAAGGGAAACACTTAAAGTTGTCATCACATTTTCTATAAACTGCATTTTTTAGCCTCTTTTACTCTTTGTCTCTCACTTCTGTTTCCTGAATTTAATATCATTTTAGCAGTGTTCCATTTTCTCCAGTCTAAATAGCTATTTCTCCTTGACACAGGCAGTTTTACCTGGCAGGACATTAGGGGGAAAATCTTTTTAATGAACTCCTTCACCTGTGCTTTATATTATTTGAACTTTTCTCTCCCCAGGGGGGAAAGCGTTGCGTACACTACAGGATGTCTTTTGGTTTACTACTGAGTTTCTTCTGCATAACAACAGGCAACCAAATACAGTAAGAAAAAGATACTTATGCCATTACTGAGATTTAATACTGCATTTATGAACAGTCCTATTGCTATTTTAGGAAGAAGATACAAAGGTTTTCTTAAAAATAGAAACAAAAATCATTAGGTAGTAAAGGCAGTGCCTCTACGCTCTGACCATTTCACAGAGTCCCTCGCATCCCGAAGGGGTTCTTGATAAAGCAGCCTAGTGCAACTATTGAACAGAACTGCTACAGCATTTAGCTGTGTAAAGCGAGTAAACTTCTGACAGATGAGTTTCCTTGAAACAACTTTTATGAAATACTTAAAAAACCAATTCTGAGTCACTGAGACCTGAGGAAATATTTAATAAATACAGAACTTTTTTAAAGTCTTCCCCTTTGGCTCTCCTGTCTTCTCAGAGGAAAATAATTGCTTAAAATTATTTACTTCATAACTTCACAATCCTGCCACAATATACTGTGTAATCACATCAATTGTTTCCCTGTACACTGACTTTGCTACACTACATAAGCTAAGAGAAAACTTTTCTGTACATTCTGAGTATTACTGATTAACAGAACTACATTATAATGGTATCTGTCAAGACAGGCCAGATTTGATATAAATATGAATCCTTGCACAGTAATTGACTTGAAGACCTGTTACTTAATTAAAAACCTATTTTATATAACATAGTGTTTGATGTACTAAAATATGACATGGGTGACAGCATCACTAGTGGAACCAACCAAAGTATGTTAAAATACCTACTTTGTTGTTTCAGAAATGTGCCCTGACATATGTCTTGTAGTATTGCCAAGGAATCTTTCTGCCATTTCTTAGCCACCTCCAGCACTGACTTTAAGTGGGAAAGCTTTAATACTGCTGCAGCTGTCAGCCTCATATTTCTGCAATAAGGTCATTCTTGAGTTTTCTCAACCTTGAGACTTTCCAAGGGAAAAGCGCCTGATCTTTAAATCTCTAGTGACCTCTTGCTTGTGACAGATTTGAGAGTAACACATACCTTTGTTTTAAAATTGAGATTCCTCCTAATCATAACAATTGCGAAACATTGCAGTTTGGTTTATAGATTCTGCAAAGAGCTGTTCTCTTTTCATCCCTTGGTTGGAATTACTACTACTTTCATTCCTTCAAATGGTATACATTAACTCTGCATGATCTTTTAGCCTAGTGGTATAGACAATGACAAATACAAGAAAACACACTTTTCATTCTTCTGTACTGGTTAGAGCTGACCTATCTCTGACCTAAACCAAACAGCAGACTTCTTATCAGTATGACAGTAAGACCATCAGTCTTAATTTATCCTTGGTGTGCCTGCTAAAGAGGGCTTTACAATGCTGCTTTATGCTGTGAATTATAGGAACTGAACAGCACCCTTAGTTCACAAAAGCCAACCCAACAGCTCTTACCGTTGTGCAAACGGCTGAACGTGCTTAAGGGCTATGTGAGTCAAGTCCAGTGTTCAACTACAAAGCACAAGGATTTTATAGATTCTGCTGACAATCCTGAATATTGTTAGAATTTGCTACTAACTAAGCTTATTAAAAATATTATCAAGGTTGATATTTCAGAGAAGACGTTAATACTCCATATATGTATATATCAGTGTGTGTGAAAGTGATAGATACTATTTTGTGTAACTATGACTTTAGTAATATCCTTTCTCATTCTAAAAAATTCATTTAAAGTCTGCCCTGTAAGAATTTTTTGTAGCATTTTGCCTTTTTTAGCTCCTGTCTCCAATTCCATCTGGAGAAAATACATGACAGTGTTATTAATTAATAGCCATACTTTTGGTATGCTTTTATGTTGAATGATTTGATTTTATTTCTGTCTATACAACTTTTATATTTTGCAGAATATTTTTTCTTTCATTTTAAGCAAACTTGAGTAGAATTTTTCATGCAACCAAATAAAACATTGATAATAGGCTTAGAATGAACTTTTGCTTATTTAAGGGTTGGTGCCTCTCAAATAGTGGTGTTATAATGGTACGAATCTGATAAATGACAAAATGAAGAGAAAATGTCTCAGGTTTTCATGCCACTGACAGTGATAAGTTCATTATTTGAAGGTAGGGGTTCAGCTGCCATTTTCCACTTTCCCAACAACATACGTTATTCTGCAGCGGTATCTCAGAAAGCAGTATCCACTGTAATTGCCCTACCCCTGTGTTCATTTGTTTTTTGAAGTGTTATGCTAACTGTGAGAACATTCACAGCTTTTACGGGTTCCAGGAGAATATTACTGCATGCAAGTCTGTTTTGAAGTATTCTACATACTCATCAAATGTGACCATTTAAATATCATTATATAAAGAGTATAAGTAAAAACATAGTGCTGATACATTTAATGACACACAGATAACAGAATACAAAAGAACAGGTCTAAGAAAAAATAAAAATAAGCTGAGCTTTTTTCCTATTCTTATGAATATTTTTATGTCTTAGAAAACATTCCAATAATAAAATACCTGAAAGAATAAGAATCTATTAATTTACTTCCCTCCCCCCCATTTTCTGCCTCAGCTGACAGCAGGTGTATCTGACTCAGCTTTATATTGATTTTTTGCTTTATGGTAAATTTAATCACACTGAACAAATTGAAAAGCATTTCAACAACCAAGAATTTGTCTGAACGAGAAACATTAAAACTGTTTTCCTGACAAACATTGTCAAGACTCACGGAACTTCCATTTCAGGCTTCAGAACACCCTCCTGTGCATACTTCTAGTATTAACAACAGAGCATAGCCTTTGACATAATACTGCACAGGAACTGCTGGATGTTTTTTGTAAGAAGCTTCCAGCAGTCACCCCGTGTGCTAGATTTGAGCAGGAGTTAGAAGTCTGCCAGAATTACAATCACATGCAAAAAAGTTTTATAATAAGCAGAGCACAGAACATGTTAATGAGGAGACAGAACTATCATATGGACTTGAATAATAAATATGAAACAATTTTCCCTTTTATAATACCTTTTCTTATGCAGGAATTGATAGAGTAATTTCCTGTCATTATCAGAATATAGGGCAAACATACAAGAATAAAAGTTAGAGAAATTATTTGAAAACAGAATATTAACAGAAATGTTGATCTGCTGTTCTTTAAACTATGTTTTCATTTTCAGTGACAATTATTAAACACTCCAAAACTGAAACTTTAAGTTCTACTGAATTCAAAATAGATGCCAAACTAAAGAAGTTTTTTGTATATTTGCATAGTTCAAAACCAAATTTCTTTTGGCCACATTTCTCCAGTGCTTATTTTTTGGCTGCCTTTTACCCATAAAAAGTTTCAAATTAAAGAGGTGCTTGTTTGACACATTGGCTGCAATAGTGCCTCTGAACACAGTGATTTGCCCAGTATTGACTTACAGTGCAATTTATTCAATGAAGAGACTCTAAGGAAAACTAGGATGCTTCAGGAATAGCATGAAGGATTGACCTAATCCAACCTTGCTTAGACAAACTGGCAATATCAGAATTGAAATAGTACATCTGGAGGCAAGAAGAAAGAAGTCTGGTGCCTCCGCGATTTACATATTCTTCCATGTAGCAGTATAAAATAAAGCCTGAACTGCTTCTGCAAAGCAAACCTTCTGGCTATGTGTAAATTTCTGCATAAAATCCTGGTAGCAGATCCTGAGCTGACACAGCCTTCAGAGTAATTTACATCAGCACATGATCTAGCTCTGCTTGGGTTTTTATGGTGCAGTGTGATAGAAAGATCTGGAAGCACATTTCAAGCTACCAGCTTATGAAAACCATTTCCCACACAGCTCACTGACCCCAGGAACATCACTGCATGATCCGAAATTACTGAGCCATATGTTTTGGCGCACAGTGCAAATTTTCACAAGCACAAAAAGACAGGTGAAGGTAGTACTTTACAAATGATTCCTGAATCCGCAGTAGCAATCTGTGCTGAACGGCAAATCAAATGCCACCACTGCAGATAAGCAGATGTGGCACCCTTAACAGCAGAGACAGAGTTGGAGCTTGGCGCTTCTTTCTGTTCTTTCACTGTGTGCTTTGTAAGGGCTGCACATCTTCAATGCACCCTCTTTTTATCTTCTTTTCACCGTAAGATACTTAAAACATTTCACACGCATAAATGTTGCTATACCCCAAATCAGTTCACTTGTGTTCAGGGTTGCATTTTTTCACTGAATAGGAATTGGCCACTTGTGATCTTCATTTATGCATTTGGGATCTCCAGTATCACCACATGCCTGTTCTTTCCATGTGTCTCCTCTGTCACTTGTACCCTTTGGGACCCTTGCTCTACAGTTAGCCACAATACTTAGTTACACTGCTTTTTCAAAATGTGACTTTTTGGATGTTGTTCTAGCTCCTTATGCTACATTTTCATGTAAGCCATCACTGTGTTTTAAAAGCTGATTCAGCAGCAGTTTGGGTTTTGCACAAGCCAAGGAAATAAAAGTAGAATTGCATCACAAAGCTTGAACTCCCCCTACCCCATCCCACACAAACAACTTTTATCCCATAATCTACAACTCTCCCTAATTTCTGAGTAAAGCTGGGAAATGCACTGGACCAGAGGGTGCCCTGTTGTGGGAAGAGTCACGTCACACATGCTTTGCTGCCCTGAGCTCCTTTTCCAGCCCTGAGCTCCTTTTCCAGCCTAAGAGCTCCTACTGCATATTCCTGCCATAGCAGAGACTTTCTGGAAAAAGAAACAGTGAAGTAATATTCTTTAATAAAGTTTTGAAGGAACAAAATGTTGAAAAGTCTGCTTAGTCTGATTGCATTTGTAATAAAAGAGGTTTTTCTTCATTGTTCTTGTTACTCCCCCAGATCAGAGTGCATCTTTTTTCCTGGGGGAAGGGCTTTTCTTTCTGTTTTCATTTCTTTATCGGTATTAGTTCCGAAAGAAGATGATTGGTTAGTTTCTATCTAAGGTTAAATGAAAAGTAAATTATTGACTATTTTCTACCTTCGGTCACATGAAAAGCACAATATTTGAGATTACAGATTCATGAGTTTAATTTTAGACTCCAAGTAAGATATTACTGAATCATGTATGGACAATAATAATCAAGATTGCAGAAATTATTATTTGATGTTTAAGGGCATTTTCATTGAAAAGTTGAATTACTTTAATGCAATAATGCTACACTTTAGAGTGAGCTTTATGGATCCAGCTTTATGAATATGTATTACATAGCTGTTTTTCTTTTCTAACTTTATATAAAGTCTCATATGCTAATTCCCACTGCAGAGAATCTCTGATGAGCCCTGAATTTACTTCTAAATTATATTCTCATTTATTATGGACTAACCTTAGAACACTTTTCTCAATGTTCAAGAACAAAATTTACTGTATTAAAGGTCAAATCATGTGGAAAAATCCAAATAAAAAGCAGGACGCTTGGAATATGCATTGCCATAATGATCCAGAATATATTTTTCCTGTAAACAATATTAATTTTAATAATGTTCTAACACTAAGGTTAGAAAATAGTCGCAATAGTCATTCCTGATGTATATTTTGGGTCATTCTGCTTACAGTATCTGTATGCGGCAGTTACCTTGTACTCAAGTTGGTTTCAATTAAAACTTTTAAAAGCTAGATCAAATTTCCAGTCATAGGCTTGGGAAATATTAGGTTTAAAATCTTATTGTAAAGTGAGATGTTTTGAAGACTGGGGTCACCTAAAAGTTTAATTTGCATATGGTAAAAATGAGATGGATACCAATCTACTCTGACTGCAGCGCCAGCAGATTTTAAGGTAACCTCTCTGATTAGCTACAAATTGCAACTCCACCAGCTCTAATGCTGGTTCACTGAAAACTGCCGAATTGCAGCGTGTTGTTCTCATTAAAACAACTTAATCTACTCAACAGCAGAAGTTGATGTTTTACAAGCCGTTTCATTCCTCTCATGTCATGAAGTGTTTTAGTAACATTTTGTTTACACAAAGAGATTCTGTTGTGTACAGATGGTATGATATTCCATGGTAGTTTTTCAAACATGTATGCTGGATTTCATTGAACAATTCTCAAAGGTATTGGTGAAAAATACCCAGAGACTTGATGCAGCTTTGAAAATCTTGAATTTCTACCTATGGACTTTGAAATACGTGAATGCAATGGGATTTTTTACAAAGTCATCACAAAATCCAACATAATTATTTGAAATGACTTGCTATAGAATACAATGTAAGATGAAGTACTGTGTTTTGGTTTATTTTTCCTCTCCCATTTTTGTTTATGTGATGAAACTAGTGTGAAAAGGAGATAATATAGCATTGTAATTACTGAATAAAATACTTACACTGCCTATGGGTAGGTGTGATTATTACCCTGTAGCTAGCCATAATTTACAGTACTCTATATGCTACTGACTGCTTGGAAAGTTGCTTAGCTTTACACTTTTAGATAATGTCCTAAAGTTGTTAATGGTAGTGCCATGTTTCATTACAACTATTTTAGTCCTATAAGCCATTCCTGTACATGTTCTAGAATGTCTTTTCTTACTTAAACTTTACTAGCTTCTTTGAATGAAACAATGATTTAAGAAAAAGCTAGGCTCATTTAAAAGTATATGCTTTGTGTTATTACAGAAATAGAAACCCTAATTATGAAATAAAAAGGTGCGTGCTCTTAAAGAACAAAATACAGTAAGACAAATGGAAGACAGATGCAAATAAATTCCATAACAGGATGGAAGAAGAGAACACAACGAATGACAAGATATAGTAAAAAAAATAAAAATAGCATGGCTGACTGGTGAAAGCACCCGATGGCTTAGGTAAGATGAGAATGGCTTTCAACTGAAAATGTGTGATTAAAAAGTTTGGTGACAATAGTTTTAACTGAGTACAGAAGCTGGAGCAGGGTAAGATTGAGGGGAAAAGAGTTCCAGACAACCTTAATTAGAATACTGCATAAACCAAAAGAAAATGAAGAGCGGAAGCAGTGTTTCAGGTGTTTGGGTTTTTTAAAGGTTGAGAGGCTTAAGGCTTAATCATGTCTTTATTGTCAAGGGAAATAAAAGGAAAGATAAAACAGTGCAAGAAATATAAGGAAATATAATGGGACAAGCAGAACAGTTAGAATAGGAAGTAGATGAGAAACTTGTGCTTTTTTGTAAAGAAGGATATTTGTGATGGAGAAAAGAATGTCAAACCAACAGGAAGGCACAGATAAACACCTCATTTTGTCAGTTTTTTTCCAGAAGAAAGTGACAAGTTATTATGCAGTGATATAAAAATAAATGGAAGCAAGGGAAGAATAAAAAGGGAGCACAGATTTGAGAGAATTTTAAAACAAGTCCAAAAAATGTAGGGTGCTACATGCAGGAAAAAGCTGATGGCAGTATTGAATAAGACATCTGTGGAAAAGGAGAAGCAACAATATGCCTCAAAGAAAGAAGAGTGTTCGATAAAATAGTAAAGAAAAGCTATTTTGGTGCAGAGAAGCACTATAGTAGGTACGTAGATTAAATGAAAACGTGAGCAACGAGATACACAGCTCAAAAGAAATTGGTCATTAGCCTGTAAGCTGAAGCATCCAGAATGAGTGTAGGCTATTGCAAGGAGGAAAACGGAGAACCAGGTGGAAATCTGCTGCTGCTAATGGGAAGTGCTGATTGAAGAGTAAATGTCAGTAAGTTAGAACAAGAAAAGGACAGAGAAGCTGTTTGCAATATTGCTCTGGGGAAGAGAAAGCATGTGAAGAGCGCAAAGTTGTTGGAAAATAAAGTAAAATTTATTTCAGGTGAGGTGTGCAAACATAACCTGTCCAATATGTTGTGATGACTTTTACACTTTTAAAATACTAGATCATTGGTTATTTTACTTTTAGAGACTATTTTTACATTTAATATGTTTGGGCAGACCATAGTACGGAAAAAGATTCTGGAGCCTTGAATTTAAAGGTCTTAAAGAAAGTTCCTTATAAACTTGAAATTTATTGCTTTTTGATAAAGTAGTCTTTAAAAGTTTTTAGAGAAAAAGAGCTGAAGATTAACTCCTCTTTTTGCATGTACTTCTGCCTTACCTATCAGAGTTGATATAGTACTAAGCAATTAAATATTAGGTGCAGTGTAATGAAAACACTGCAATTAAATTGATTCAGTTTGAAGGGAATGTATGACAAAATGACTTTCCATTTCATTCAAATGTATCTTCTCACTAGACACTAACTATGTGATCTCCATGATCTAGTCCCTCTGCACGAACAAAGTGTGCACACTGTATGTGGTAGGGAACAGTTAACTTTTAATCTGTATATAGCATAAAGGATAAAAGACAAGGATAAAATTCTGAATCTGACAAGATCAGACAATATAAATAGTAAGTAGGGCTGAGCAGGACTGACTGACTGCAATTCTGATCCAAAACCTGAGCACGAAGCCGGGTATTTCAGAGGGTTTCCTTATATAATTTGCAAAACACTTACAAATTCATTTAGATTATGTCAGTGCTGCAAACTGACCTAGGGTTTACATCACAACCCATCTACCTCCAAACCTCTTACCTGCACGGGAAGTGATTTTAAATCCTGACAGGCTCTAACAGTATTTGTACAGCTTATAACACATGCCCTGCTTCCATCTAAATTAGAAACTATTCTCTTTGCAATGATTCACGGTGAGTCATGAAGGCTAACACTCTTCCAGAGGTAATGGTCTCACTCAATTAACATAGTTGACTAGAAAATGATGAGACAGCCTCTCATTATTAGAAAAACAAATACACACATACAGAAACAAAACCCCAACACGCTAAACCCCAAAATGGGATGTCTGTACACATGATAAGGGAGTGTGACTCCAGTGATGATGCTGTGAAGTGATGAGAGAAGTATATATTTGTATGAATACAAATGCTTAGAAGTCTAGAAAAAGTGAGATTCTTGGTATTTGGGATAAAACTGAAGTGACAGTCATTTGTACTGCACATTCTGTTATCTAAACATAGCAGTGTTTGGGGCATTTTCTGCTTCCTTAGAAAAGCAAAACCCCCGTAAATCCTGTAATATGCCTCAGAAGGTGACCCCAGTTAGACAAAGCAGAGTAACATACCACAGTAGAACAAAACATCTTCAAGACAGTTGTTCTTTGGTCTCATTCTGGAGAGAGATGCCAGAAGCACTCCTATTCATCTATATTAGTACATTAGAGATAGGTTATTTGTAGGAATTTACTAACATGACGATGCTCAAGAAGGTTAATTGGAATTAACTAAAATGTATTGACTATGAAGTGGATTAATTACATTATCCTAAGTCCTTGTGTAGATATTCTTATTTAAAATTAAAATTATCTTAATTTAGTTTATCTTATTTCACTCCTAAACTAAAGATAAAATGAATTAAGATAATTTCAGAACTCATTTGCATTAATTTTCCTGTGTACACATGTGTAAACAAGCACCGAGATCCCAAAACCTCACTGGGTTTCATTAAGTGTATCAATAACGCATTGGAATGGTAAGATTGGTTTTCAGACACAAGCTCTTCATGATGACATTGTTTAGGATGCTCACAATATCCAGAATAATGGAGACCACAAATATACCAGCTTTGTAAAGTTTTAAAATCTTTCAGAAACAGAAATTTATGCAATTGTACCAAAAACTGTGTCAGAGCAATAGGAAAATTTCACAAACACCCTGATTTATACATATTTCATCTTTGAAATAATAGCATTCTAAAGACAGAAGAAGTCTGCAAAGTACTTCACAGAAAACAACATATGCCATGATGGCCATGCTTCTTTAAAGGCCAATGAGCATAAAACACGTGAGAAAATGTGGAATTCTGTAACACACAATTAAGATCAAACGAATTTTTCAGCAGTCCTGCAAAAAAGCAGACTGTTTACGGAGGTTATTCAGCAAATGGATGAAAAAGGAGTTCTAATGGAATCTAAAGATATAACTTGGATATTCTAAATAAAATGCTAGAAACAAGTCTGAATCCACTGCCATCAGCAGTTTATCTCACACTACTGGCAAAAAGCACAATTGTCTTACAATTATAATAAAAAGCTTTAAAAAAGCTAAAAAGCTCTAGAAAAAAACCAAACATATTTAAGGCTATTTAAGCAACACCCTTAAAATTCTAAGGCTATTGCTTCCAGTGAAAACTTCTTATATTTCCTTACTAAAAGAGAGGAATACATAGACTGACAAAAATATATTCACATGAGGGAACTGTTGGAATGTTTGTTGTGGGACAAAATGTTCCAGTGAAAACAACCAGAGATTGTAATAATGCAATAGGTAAATTAAATCTTACTTACTGAATAATGCTACTAACGGAGCAGCGCACTGAATGCCCAGAATCACTATGCAGTAATTAGGAGGCTTTCCACCAATAAAATAATTACAAACTGCATTGTATCTGCCTAATGGCTGAATCTTACTAATTATGGATACATAAATTGAAAGAGATTACTGTATATTTAGTACTATTGTTAGACTGATTAAGAACAATATTTCTTAAATATAAAACCTTTGCTACGATAGTTTTTCCTAGAGGAGAGTTGTGATGAGTGTGCTTTAAAGATGTCCTTTTTCAATGGAGTTCTTACTGTCTTTTATCCTCTGCGAAGACAAAACTTACTGAATGCTATTACGAAAAAGGGGTATAAAATAGCAATCCAAATAACAGGTAAGGAACAGGAATCAGGAGAAGCATTTGCTATTTCTAAATATACAACTGGTATCTTGTGTTACCTTAGGTAACTAAACACTTTCTATCCCATTTTCTCCATTTTCCAACTGAAAACAGTTTTTGTTTGTGTATCTTTATGATACATAATGCTAAAAAGAGAGATAAGAAAATATCATTCAGCTGAATAAGAATGTTATTACTGTTTGGCTAATTAAAAGTAATGCCTTCCAAACTGGTGTGCTTACCATAGCACTCAGTTTATCTCTCAAGAAAGGGGAGAATGCCTGAAAAAATCATCAGTCCTTACTGAAAAATGAACTTGTAAAAAACAGTGGAGGTAGATTACCCTGGATTAAATCAGTTTTGAAAAGCATCAGAATGTAATGCTTTCCTTTAGATCTCTGTCAGACTAGATGTTCATTCTGCTGTTTTGCATCTTACAACCACACACAATTTGTACTGTAGTTTTGAACTACCATTATTCTTCCTCATCTCAAGCACAGTGCTTTGGCAGAGTATTTGCTGCTTTTTCACCACAATCAGAACACTTAGAGAATAAAGAATAACATTAGTTCAGATTGCTGCTGGTCTGACTGCAATTATAAAACAGAAGTATGCCCGGTTTGTGTTCATTAAATAGGAAGGTCACAGGTATCTTTGAACTGACGCTCATTCTTTGTGCACAAACACATTCTCTTTCATGTACTTACCCCACTGCTTTCATACTATCCAATGTGAATTTTTTGACACTTCTTAAAATATTATAAAGAGACCTTACCTAAAAATTGGAAAAGTCAACTCATTAAATAACGTATTTGTAGTAAGAACCTTTTATCTTCCATTGAAGGCAGTAACAACAATCTCTCTGAAAATTTTCAATAGACAACAAACAACCTCTTTGAGTTTAGTGCTTTATGAAGTGACTGATCCTGACTTTCTCAGAAAGGTATTTTCCATATGTCTAGATATACAGAAACACTGCAAAAAAGGAAAGCATTCTAAACTGTGCTTACTAGAAGTTATACCATTTTACATCTTCAGATTTATTACAAATATAAAAAGTACTTTTGCAAGTCATATGGCTTTCTTATTCTTTCCTTTGTTTGTGATGGCTTAATTAAAACCTAAATCCATTTCTGGACAAACCATACACTAACTGATTGTGAACCAGCAGGACTTCTACTAAAGAAAACATGTAATCTGCATATTCAAGTGATGCACTTAATAGACATCTCTGTTAACAGGTATTAAGTAAATTCCAACTCAGACGATAATTATGAGTGGAACCTACTTTAAAAAACCCCAACATTATTCACAGTAAGAGCTATCCAACATTAACTGAGCATTACATTACTCAGCAGTAAGTACGTGTTATCGGTTCTATCCTGCATGTGCACAGAACAATGCAAAAAAATTGAGATTCCACTATGCAAGCACCAAAAAGTAATAACTAACCTGCAAGTCAAGAGTTCAACAAGAAGGTGAGTTAGGAGCTGTATAAGTGAAAATTCTTTCCTTTACAATCCTGTCTAAGATATAGCTGTGGCATACCTGCTGCACTCAAAGATACGTATGTGACGTTTGTACATAATCTGAAGTACCTCAAGCATCAGAAAGAATATAAGCTTTATCTGCCATTTAAAGCAGAGTATTTGGGCATATCCAGATTGCCTGTAAGTCCTCCACATTCTTTTTAAGTTTACTTTTAGTTTATGGGGTTTTTTATTTCCTATTAGTAATGTTTACCTTTTACAGGATAACTAAATCTCAATTCTTTCTTTCATTCCTTTCCATTTAGGTGGAGAATAGACAGACATGTTGAGCTTGTTTTTATTTGAACTTCCTAGTTCAAAACTGCTCAGCCAGGAATGCAAATTACAGCTCCACGGTGATCCTGTAAATTATATCACTCTAATGCTCCTCACACCCGAGCAGTCTCAAAATTTTTGATATCATGATATGCAGAGCCAGAGAAGCACTTTAAATACACTCACTTTTAATTCAGTAAAGTAAGAAAAGGAAGAAATGTTTCTTGTAAGTCTGTCTTTTTTGTATCTCACACTGCAACTATTTCTAAAAAGAGCAGGGATTTTTGCTCATTTAAAAATGAGTTATGTGATGATTACCTCAAGGAATATTAAGAGAAACAGGAGGATAATTCCATCAAGGCTTTTAAAAATCCTGTATGCAATTTGTCTTTCTTTTCTGAGGGTTAAGAATCTAAACTGCAATGGCAGAAACAACCATTTATCTGCCATTGTTCATTCCCAAGATTTATTCATAAGCACTGCATTAGTTTTCAGAGGGAGCTAACTACCTCAACTCTTATTCAGAACATGTACTGTCTGCACTGTTCACTGGTTGGGTCATACACAATTTACTCTTTTATGCATTCTCATCTCATTTTTGCTTTCTTATTTAAATGCAGTATTATTTATTGTGGTGTAAAAAGAAAACAGCCTCAATCCAAGGTGATTGCTAAGACAAAATAAGTGATAAGTAGCTTTTGTCATTACTGCCTACATAGTGTCATTTTCTACATGCTTGTACCTTGAATCGAGACACTGAGAGGCTGTTGGGGGTTTTTCCAGGTCTTTATTTCTAAGATAATTCTCAAACTTTGTTTAATTATAGAGATGTCAGTAACACAAAGAAATCTAGGAAATTAAGGACTAGAGCAGTAAACACACTACAACAGTGTATGTTGTTGACAGAATGGATTTTAATTGTAATTGTTGTCACTTATTTCTCACAAGTGTCCTGGGTTCAGCTACAGCAGTCATTTTTTCTCCTCCTTAGTAGCTGGTGCAGTGCTGTGTTTTTGACTTTCAGTCTGGGAACAATGCTGATAACACCGATGGTTTTAGTTGTTGCTCAGTAATGTTTACTCTGACCAAGGACTTTCTCAGTCTCATGCTCTGCCAGAGAGGAGGGGAAGCCAGGAGGAAGCAGAGGCAGGACACCTGACCCAAACTGGCCAAAGGGCTATTCCATACCACAGCACGTCATGCCCAGTATAGAAACTGGGGGGAGTTACCCGGAAGGCCCAGATCGCTGCTCGGGTCGGGCTGGGTATCGGCCGGCGGGTGGTGAGTGGTTGTGTCCTCTCCCCTTGTTATTTCCCTTATCATTATCATTATTACTGGTGGTAGCAGTAGTGATTTGTATTATACCTTAGTTACTGGAGTGCTCTTATCTCAGCCTGTGGGAATTACATTCCTCTGATTCTCCTCTCCATCCCTCTGGGAGTGGGGGGAGGAAGAAGCGGGACAGTGAGCGAGCGGCTGCGTGGTTCTGAGTTACCGTCTGGGCTTAAACCATGACAACAAGTTTCAAAAAAACCCCCCTTTAAAATTATGAATTATGGTATGTACCTTTCCCACGTGCTGTAGAAATTCAGCACCTCTGACCAATCAGTAGGAATCACGTGTGCATGCATATATTCCCTCACACTCGAATTTTAGACAGAACACTGTTGAGATTGAAAAAGTCAAGTAGCTGAAGAGAAAATGTGACTGAATTAAGCTTGTGCTCACAATCTCTGAGGCCTCAGTATGTATGCAATATATACAGTTCTTGATTATATGGTTTTGGATGCAGAGTAACTCATAGTTCCTTTTGTTGGTGTGTCTTCATTAGTGTGTGACTTGTTTAATTTTTATTGCACGCTTCAAACTCAGCTCTCAGGACAGATCTGTTCACCTCTTGATAGGAGAATTATTCATCTCTTTACTACCACTTTGTAACATTCATCACTGGGGTATCTACTTCCACGGAGGCTTTGTGACATGAAATGTGTGACAAACAAGAACTAAAGGAATTAAGGTGGAGAGGAATTAAGATTGAAGGTACTCACAAGTTTTTGGTGAGCAGTCTGAGGCAGTTAGGACCCAGTAGTTGAGAGTACTTAGAGCACTTTACAACAAAGCTTGTCAGAAAAATTCAACAGGAAAGATTTAGTCTGGAATTTATCGATTAAACAAAATTGTAACATCTACTGAGAAATATACCATTTCCCTGATGCAATTAGACCTGGCCAGGGCTTCATGTGTAATTAAAAAAAATAATCAAAAATTAAATTGCAACCTGCTATCTATCCACTCTTGTAAAAGATTATGTAAATCTTCTTTATATCCAAATGCTATTAATCCTTCCTGAGAGAAGTATTCCAGTCTGCACCTTCATGCCACTGATGGTCCATATGGTGCTAACATAACATTGCACTCTAAGTCTATGCATTAGAAGAATCAGGTAGCCCTAGCCTGCATGTTGTTAAAGTAGAAACTCAGCAATCATGAAACATATATATAAATCCAAATCTTTGCTAAATGGAAAGAAAATGAGTGCACATTGATATGAAGAAAATATTATTAGAATAAGGAAAGGGAAAAGACAACTGTGATTAATGTGTATTCATGTCACCTGCCTTGTGCAGTATATTTAAACTCTTAAAAGCAAAGGTATAGAAGAACATGGTTACACTCAGGCAGGCTTTAAGAAGCTTTCCAGAATAGACGCTAGTCATTCTAGCAAGGTCTGCTTCTCATTACATGCTTCACTTTTGCATTTCTACATGCATGGCAGCCATTCTACTCATTTCTGGAAAGCCTTGTTTTTATTTTACTTCATTCAGGAAGCACTGTATATCATCTGTTAAGGAGGATGATACATGATCTAAGTTATGCTGTGTTCACATTGGTCTTAAAGGAGGCATTGCTATAGATATTCCACCCAGTTATGAGAAGGTATGGGGCAAGACAGTCCCTTTCTGGGTCTAGAATTATTTCCCATTAAGCTGCCTAATGACCCTAGGATATTGGTGAGTCCTAACCATTTCTTAATAATGGATATCATGACTCATCCATCCATCCTGCCTTACTTCTCAATGCACCATTGAAAAGATAGGAAGCCATTTTAGTAACATACCCTAATATATCATAGCAATTTAACTTCTAATAGATTTTATTATTGCTTTTAATTCTTTTTTCTTTCAAGGATATTGATTTTGAGAGTAAGCTATTCTTGCAATTAGATACAACCGGTTTCTCAGTATGTAATCATTTTTGCTTTGTAACTTCTACAGGAGACAAACTGCTGTAATATAACCTCTGATCTCTCCAAGTCATGTACAGATGTTAAAATAACAAGGACATAAATATGATACACAAGTTAGTGAATACAAAACAAGATTATACCTGTAATATGTTGAAGAATGTCATATGTTATAAAGGCTCTATTTTCTAACTTGTCACCGCACTAAAACCTAAACCTGCTACATACTTGCACACACAGCACTTACAACGCGCTTCGATAAAGCAGCCTGAGCTGGGTAACACAAAATGCTGGTGCTTTGTAATTTTTATTCTTTTTTAAGTTCCCACTGATAGTCTACCCAGGAATGCAGCAGG
>NW_009933525.1:108401-167338 GCF_000696875.1 Nestor notabilis
TCTCAGACATCCATTTCCCCGCAAGCACATACTCTATCCTCTGCAGAAGTATTCTATAGAGAACATATTTCATGGTCTGCTTCTCTGTGAAAATTTACATAAACCCAGCAAGCTTCTTCAGTTAGAAGGTGGTGCTTTACAAGGCTAGATCACTGTTTGTTCTATCAATAGTACTTGTTTAAGCATTACACTGTGAGCTGCTTCTCCTCCATTAACAATTTTGCTGCTGTTCTGCACATATTAAGCAGCTTCCCTAGTGATGCAGAAACGAGGCATTAAACCATGACAAGAAACATTATTCTAATATTATCACAAAAAATATATTACGTTTATTGTTCACAGGGGGAGCATCAGTATTGAGGCTTAGTTCTTTTGGAGACATAAAGTGTTAAAAAGCACATGGAATTTTGTAAGTACCTTTTTCCATAATTAATGCTGATTGCTATACATATAACCTAGTTTAAATTTCTGCTTTATTGCCACAATGTGTCACCCCATCATAGCTCTTTTATTTTTAATTCCAAATTATCTTTTATTTTTGGTGTACTTAGAGCAAGAAATTGATATTTCCTTTAGATAGCAGCAGGGTGCTACCACTCCTTTTTTTTTATGATCTGCATGAAAACACGGTCATTTCTGTAGTATGAAGTTAGGGTTTAATACACACAGAATTCCCCCTGTGGTGTCCTTCAAACTGTAACTCGTAATTGTCAATGCCAGAGTAAATAGCAACTTCCTGCAAGAGAATATATGAAACTAAGCACAGCTTCTGCTTAGTGCTCCAGAAAAAGTATAGCCACTTCTCACAATTCCATCAAAATTAAGTAGGACTTTAATGACAGAAAGACGTCAGGCATAATTCGGGACCAAGCTGTCTTTTTAGACACCTTCTCTGTGGTCTTAGACACCAACTCTGTGGTCAACACTGCCTCAAAACCTTTTTTTAACCAGTAGTAGAAACTACCATAAAAACTTCCATATTTTGAAGTAATCATGGTCTTTTCCTCTCTGTGATTTAGATTAGCACCTTTTTTGAGAAAGCACCAGAGAAGACAAGTCACAAAGAGCTATTCAAACCAACTCCAAACACCTTTAGAACAACGCAGAAATCACTATGATTCTAGTCACCAAGAGCTGCCACGAAACAAAGCACCTATTCCTATGAGTGACCTAAAAACTAATAAGAACAAATTCTGTAATGAGCCATTTTGTTCCTCTCTTTAGCCATAGGAACATAGGGACATTAATTTTTCTGCACGTATCTTTTCGTGCTTCTACAAGAAATAATAACTTGTAGTGTATATAGCATTTAAGACACCAATTGCACACCTGCTTTCCTCAGAAACAACAAGCTTCTGCACCAGCACAAGTATCTGAAATATTTAAAACTATAAAAGTGTCTTAGACCATTATTGATTTTACCATGTATAAAGTACCTGAAGCATTAGACAGCAGACATTCCTAGTCATAAACATTACAAGGTGTCTTGGTATCTCCAGCAAATACATAATGGTGTTGTTAATGCAGCAGATTATTCACTTTGGAATCAGAGTCCTGGAAGTGTCCTTGCTGTCTGCTTCTACATACTTCAGCTGCAATGACAATCAGAAGGGCAAGGGTACTGATACTTATTACGGTGTAATGCCATGTTAAGCACATACCTGAATAGTCATCTTGATGGAGACATATCCTTGTAATTGCAGTTACAAATCTGTCCTATCTGGAGCTTTTTGTAGCCTTATTAGACATGAGAGCACCAAGCAAGCTCAGTGGCACTGTGCTCATGAAAAGCAGCCCAAAACAACTTAACTGACCGTATCGCCTATTTTACACTTAAGCCTTTCTTAATTCTAATGGAAAAAAAACCCACCAAAAAACAAAACCACAACAACAAACAAGAAAACTCACTTAGAAGTGTAATGGCCTTATTCTAAATCACATGCTGTATTGGGATTAGAAAATAATTATTATTCCTCGTTTCGGTAAACAGATTATCATGCCACTAATTATTCTCAACAGAATAGAAGAGATGAGAAAATAATCTAAAACTTTTCCTGATGGAACTAAACTCATGACTAGGCTTAATAGGCTCATTATGATTATCAACAACTTTTGCTTCCCTAGTTCCAGAAAGAATTGTTACTAGGATAATATTTGAAGCTGACTTTCCATATACAGAAATTCTATAGGCTGCCTACACTACTGCACAAAGATGGAATAACCTACCTGTAGTACTATGGAAAGAAAGTTAATCTGAAAAAAAATATAATCTTATCATTTAATGGTAGCATATACACAATTTGAGACAGGTTAGAGCCACCTGACCTGGGCAAAGAGATACCTGGGCAAATCTGAGTAATGGAGCAGGGAAGGGTAACAACTTTCTGAATGCCCCAGCTGGCATGGCAGCTTCATGAAGCTCAACGCTGTTCCACTGAAGGTATCCTTTGCAGCTGGTGTGTCAGCAGCACAAAGCTTTGCATCTGCTATGTTATCATTGAAAGGATAAGAAAAAAAGGGAGGAAGATTAGATTTTCCATGTGCTCTGTGGGAATTATGAACTAATCGGCACTTGACTATCCAAATTCTAGGTTTTAATTAGAACTGCACTTGAAACCTGAGGATATTTATAAGTGTTATCTCACTATAGTGGACTGGATCACCACCAGCAGTAATGTACTACTTGTACTTTTATAGATTTCATTACATGGCAATGTCAGGAGTCAGAAATTATTTATGGACTGCATGACAATTTACAGCTCAGAAAAACAGACATAGATAGCACATAGCTGTGTAAACACTGACTCCATCTATCCTCAGATTGTAAAGTCCTCTTTAGTCCACCTCTGCAATTTCTTAAACAAAAATTGGAACTTGGTCGTATAAATTAATGAAGTACAAGTTCTTACTCACCAGGTGGGTTTTCCCAAGAAGCCTACAGTACTAACCATAAAACCTAATTAACAAGATTGCAATTTCTTGTAGTTTATCACAGTTTTATGCTTATACTTTGTTATTAGTTGTTTGTTTTGGTTTTTTGTTAATTATTTTTATTTTCAGAAACTATTTTTAAATCTACATTTAACAGACAAACAAAAGATAAGAAAACAATAGTTTAGGTCCCATTAAGATTTTAATCTTGCAAATAGAATATTGAAATCTATGTAGTTTGTTTAGATAAACTATTATTCCATGATGGATCACAATAAAAAGTATAAACTATTGGAGAACTATTTTTTCAGGGTTTGTCCATACACTTTGGTTTAGAATTTATTCTATGTACTGTAAAGTGCTCTGAAAACATGACCACTCTGGTGTTCACTTCTTGCCTTGAAAAAAGGAAACAGTATTCCCCCAGATCCTTGGTTTGCTAAATTGTCCAATCTACCTCCAAATAAACAAAAGGAAAAGTACTCATTTCTAAAGCCATATAAGTTATTCATATGAAAACAAGGCAATTGAATCAGAGCCTGGAACTAGATAATACTATTCACAATTAATCCCAATTTCATATTGAAAGTCATCATTTTTGGTAGCATTGGTTCCAAAGCTTGTACTTAGGTTTATGACTAGAATATCAGTAATAAAGATGAGCTGTTAAAAGAAATAAAGAGAACGTAGTAGACATAGGTAACTAAAAGAGATTTTAGTTAAAGAATAAATATGAGTCAAAGCAAAACAAGGAATTTTAAATGAAGTGAAACTGTCTATTAACAGATTATTTAAATAGTTTGTTTAACTATGGAGTTACCATAGTCATTACACTACATTAGTGTTCAGTCAAAACCAGTCAGAACAGAATGAATAGTCTGGCCATTGAAGAACTGGGCTATAGTAAGGACAATTTCCTGCCCTTCATAGAGTTTCTAGATGATAAAGGTCTTTGATTAAGACTTCTGCATGTGCTTCCAGTTTTCAAATGGAATCTGATCACAACCCACACAAGAAGCTTTATAGAGATAAACTGAATAGTGTTGATGAAGTATTTGGATAAGGTAGGGAAAAAGGTTATGAAGAAAATTGATCATGTCTTTTCTTGAATAAGTATTTCTTTGAACAGTCTAATTCACTGCACTGTGATTACAATAAGAAGAAACACCAGTATGACGTTACAAAGATTTCTGTCTTCTCACTGGCTCTGAAATCTGCACATTTGTCTTCCTAAAGATAGAAATTAAACATATACATCTCAAAACTATAGAATAGTATATTTAAATTGAGACAGGATAAGCAAGATCAGAGAAAATTTCCCAGTCGTTGTTCCCAGTGGACCTGACACAGAGAAGCAAATTCAGGAATTGACGATTTTTTACTATTTGATGTTACTTGACCTACAACAGTAACTGTGAAAACTCCTAACAGAAGTTTAGTATTTTCCCCCACACATTCCAAAGCAAACAGTAGCTACTGAACCATAACTACGTGAAGTCACATATCCAAATCTCATTAGCTAGTTAGTATCAGGGGGTCAATTTTTGGGTTGACAGGCCGGTAAAAAACCACAAATGAAAAGGTTTTATAAGGTACATTGTATGTAGTCAAGTGCTGAAAACAGTACGTATTTTCAGCAAAATATGCCAAAATTCATGATGATTATTCCATTCATTCTGTGGCTTACATTCTGCACCAGAAATGAACTTGAAAGTACATAACACAAAAGCAACGATTTCCCTAGCATGTTAATAGAAAAAGTACTTGTAGAGAGGTTTGTATATGGAGGACAATGAAATGTGAATTATTCAATTCAGTTTTGTAATTTAAGAGTAACTAAAGGTGACTCTAATCCACATTTATATATGTCACAGCATGAATTAACCAGCTGCCTTCCTCACGAGTGGGCAGAACAAGTTAAAGCAACCAGAAACATCATCCGAGTTATACTTTCTTCTCTAGTCACAGTGAATAGTAGCCATACTGCCATGTGTCCTGTCTGAGAACAGACTATATGATGCAAAAAAACCCCAACAAAACCAATCATGCTTGTTCTTTTCCTTTTAATTTAGAAGAACATTGATACTTTTTTAGCTGGAATTGTATTTACCCAAATTATAAAGAATAACAGCCATTTGCTTGAGTGTATGGGGTTGTTTCTGAAAACCAAAACACCTTGAGAAGATCAAAGATTTTGTATTTAAATGACAAACCATTTATTTGAAATAACTTCAAAATATATTTTCCTTCTGGTTTTTAGATTGAAAATTTTAATTTGAAAATGCAACAGCAAATACGAAAGTAATATTTTAATTTAATTTTACAGAGCCAAATTTCCAGTGTTTTTAAAAACAGATATTTAGAAGTTTTATATAAGTAAATAGAAGCTATTTGAACACCTCAAGTCATTTTCTGGCAGGTCTTAACTGGATGAGAAAAATATGAGTTACTGTGACAAATGAACAGCTCATTAGAGTAGCTGACAGCACATGAATAAGGACTGATGCACGTTTCATTTTGTATTATTAATTAAAAAAAGAACTTCCAGGAGTTTTCAACACTGGCTTTGGTGAGGATAATTTTAAAGTAATGTTTAATATATTAAAATGTGTCAAACATTTAAAAAATATAAATACTTATCACCAGTTGTCTGTCATTAGTTAAGAATAATAAAAAGTAATAAACTGCTTTAAAAAGCCTAACTGATGATTAGACCTCCTTAAGAACAGCCAAGTTGCAAAGAATCCCCTTACTTATCTTCTGTAAAATCCAAGTGAAACCTTTGTGACTGGCAGCTGTAATTACAGAGACCAGATTTATCTTTCCGGACAACCATGTACATTCACATCTTGCATGCATACATTCTATTCACGAAATACATGTTTAGATCTCTTTTTCCACTCTAAGTCCATTGCTTATTTCCCTGCATAAGAAGCAAACCAACACTGCAGTCTGTGACATGGGAGGAAAGCTGCAATGAATCCTTAGTCAACAGAGCTCATTTGCCGAGCTCTTAAGAATAGCCTAGTTTGCGGCCAGCTACTTTGTTCCTGTATTATTTTGTTTTGGAGGAATTCTTTTCTGGCTTGTGGCAGGCTTTTATGATAAATCAGATAAGCAAGGCAGAAGCTGGATACATTTACCCCCAAAACTGGGTCAAAAGATAACTCTCAAGAAATGATTAAAAACCCCTACCCCTACGCAAATGCACAATGCATTATCCAGGGCAAGGGGAAATGCGGAGCGGCTCTTATCTTGTGTTAAACAAACTAAGCTGGTTAGAGCAGCAACACTCTGGAATTATTTATTAGGTGGAAATTATTGCCCACTTGCAAAAAGAATGTATTATTTTAAGTGTTGTGGAATTTCTCAGAGAGAAGAAAACAGATAAACTCAAAGATATAATGTTTCTGTTTATGTGAATCTGATCACACTGCTCTCAAAATACATTTCACATGCAGGATGGATCATATATGATGTAAAGTTTTTACCTTCCTATCAAATGGTATAAAAAGGTCAGGTTGAATTCCCCTGACAACATTAAAAATTCCAGCAAGGACTGTGACTTGGACATGCTGGCCAGAAACTGAAAAAGGCTCATTTCAAAATCATTGGGAGATTCACAGCTATTTATATTAAAAGTTGACTCCAAGGCATGAGCAAATAAGGAAACACAAGCACATTTCTACCATACATGCTGTAAGCAGATGGGAGAGAATTAATTATCAAAAAGAGTTAAGTGTAAGATAGATTCCTGTTCCTGCAAAGGAACATCACATAAATTACCAGGGCAACACATGAAGATTTCTAGGGTAACATGAAGTTAAAAAAGTGCACTGTTTGGATAAAATTAGGCTGTCTCAGAGTTTAAAATGGTATTTTTCCAAGGTTTATGAGCAATCAGTTGAAGAATGCTGGTGAGTCCGCTTGCCTTCAATTTCTTCTTAGCCTCTATGGGTCACTGCACCTGAGACTTTATCTCCCTTGGGAACTTATTATGCAGTAAATAAGGCAGTAAATTTATAAGGGACTCTGCACTTACTCCACTTGTAGACACTGTTAATGTGCCGTAAGAAACCTCTGTGAGAGTTCACTCTCCCTTTTCAAAAGGGAACAATACTGAGCATAGGGAATCTACATGGGGAACAAGTATGGATCACTGAATGGGATGTAATTTCCCATCTACATTTACTTCCTTGAAAATACAAACTTTTCTATGTAGAAAGAACAGTGGACTTCAATCTATATGTGCCAGAGCCTTCCTGCAGACACTTGTTACCTGTGCTTGGGTTTCCTAAAGACAAGGGCCTCCACTAACCACTGCAACATGTAGCATGATTAGCTTTCACTCTACTGTAGACATCAGAATTGTCCTTCCTTATTAAAGAACTAAAGCAAACATAAATCATTACTGAAGTAAATATAAGCATAAATAATAAGAACAATTGCGGTGAGGAGCTGGCACAGGTTGCCCAGAGAAGCTGTGGCTGCCCAATCCCAGGCAGTGTTCAAGGCCAGGTTGGACACAGGGGCTTGGAGCAACCTAGTCTAGTGGAACGTGCCCCTGCCCGTGGCAGGAGGGTTGGAACTAGATGAGCTTTAAGGTCCCTTCCAACTCAAACCATTCTATGATTCTATGACTCTGATTCAAAATAGAAAATATTGCCCTCAGAGCTATATTAAGTTCTGTTTCAATGTCTCGGAAAACACTGTGAATAAACTGCAGTGCCGCTCCCGGCAACTTTATATATCAGTATTACTGAATATTAATGGCAATGGTAAATGCACAGATGTTTTAAGAGCTAAAGCATGGAATGGGAACTTAGCTGGAGATCTGTCTTTGCTAAGGTTTCTAAGTTCTACTGGTCTTTGAAGCCTGTAACAGAAGATTTTAATTCTTTTGAGTAGCAAGTCGAACATTTACAAGTGTTACAACTTAGCAGACTTCTGTGGTCTTAACCAAAAGCAAATGATTAAGCTAGAAATTGAAAGTAGATATTTAATAGCTAAATTAATTTAAAAAAATTAACAGAATCTAATAACTGCTTTTCTTGTGTTGCACTGAACGGAGAAGGAAAATGTGACTTCATGCTCTTATCAGAAATTCATAGCCTACAGTATGGCCTGAATAAGTCTTTGAATCTTGCTTTCCTTGCTCCTGTACAATTCATTTTTTATTAAAGCATAAGCTTGCAAATGCATTACAGAATTTCATTTTCTGTGGTGAGATAAACAAAAACAAAGCAGCGAGTTCCCAAACCAACAGTGCTTCTGTATTTTATGGCTGCAGAGAAACACACCACACCCTCGTCCCCACACCAAAGACATAACAAGTTCAACAAGAAAGACTGGAAAAGTATCCAAAGAAAGTCCTTCTCAAAATGCAGTATTAATACAAAAAAAGAGCCTCATGATTCTTTCTAGAGTGCCCTTTGCTAAATTTCAATACATGGGAATGACTGAAGCTTATAGAGAGAAACCAAAAAGGCACAGAAATAGAAAAATAAGGCAGTACCGTGTTAGCACTACTCAATCAATACGACTTTATGACTTTAATAGTGATACTTGACATTAAATTAAAGGATTTTTTCCCAATATTTCAATATGATGTACCAGTATGAAAACAGAAAATGATAACCCTCTGTACAGTGAAATAGGCACACACACATCTACAGGAGCTGAATTATTTGAGGATAATTCAACTCATCACATTATTTGTAGCATTTCTTAAAGCAGCATGTGAATATATTCAGCTGAAGGCTTTCCAATACAATTTGCAAGGAGTTATGAGAATTGGATGTATTTTTCCTTTTATAATATACACTCCATCACTTCTCCAAAGCTATTGCCACTCAGTAATGAATATTTCTGATTATTTATAACAGAGTAAGGGTCAGGGAGCATTAGAAATTGAACTCCAGCAGAACAGAGCTGCATCCCAAGATACAGTGCTAGCAGGCAAATCTGAGATTTCTTTCACTCTGTTGTTCATGACCTCAGTCCTGACCCATCTGTAAATGTGAGAGGTAAATATATCTGCTTCCAGCACAGTCCAAGGTCTTTGACAACCAAATATCAGGTAGCTGTATGTGACTGAATATGTCCATCTGCTGAGCCTGCTTTAAAGTACCATCCATAAACCTGTCATCCTGAATTTGAAGAATATTATTCCCCTTCTCCCCCAGCCCCAGAATTGATGGAGTTAATTTCATCTTTGTTATTTTATGTTAATCATGCCTGTTACTCATCAAAAAATATCAACTAAATTACAGAATTGGTTAAAACGTGTAATAAATTCTGTCAATTGAGGAATCAATTCCAGCAGTTGCTAGTAACACATACAACCTACAGTAACATCTACTATAATAAATGACCTTACTCCAACGTAATTGCAGTAGTTATATATTTCTCAATATGATGTGGTATCTGTGAGTATCTGCAATAAATTTTTACCTCAGGACCACTTGCAAAAGAAAATTAAATAGATACTGTTTTGTTTGGGATTGGAAAAAGGACTAAACCAAACACCAACAGAAAAACTCTAAGAAAAACATTGTTGGTGCACTTACACATTTCCTGTGACTTCTGCTTTGCAATTGAGCATTCATAATCTCAGTGGGAACACACAGTCTAAGAAAATAATATAGGAGACAATAATAAGAAGAAAATTTGCTATTAAGTGATTGGATTCTGTAAAAGCAAAAGAGCAGACAGTTACAGATTATTTTGTAAGAGCTATTTCCCACGGTATTCTGTACAATAGTAGGGTGATTTACAATTAGCAAATCCTGATTATTTTCACTCTCTTGGCTCAAGATAAGCATCTGAATTACTTGGGTTTTTTCATCAGTACTATTGTGATTTAGTTAAAAAAACTCTGTGTTTAAGATTTTCAAAGAGGTATATTTTAAATTGCTATATTTTCATTCACTTCAGATGGCACTGGAGTTTTCTTTCTATGCTATTGGATCTGTGTTTAAAAATACAGTAAATATTTTTTACAAAATATCTTCTTAAACTTTTGAGAAAGTTTTTTGATATAGTATGAATCATGTAAAATACTTGAGAGATCTCTAATGCTTATAATATCAACATGTATTTCTCATTCCTTATTCTAGTTAACATTTCCCCTTCCTTTTTTTTAAAAAGGTCTTTGACAAATTACAAATAGCAGAGTTAATAAAAAGAATTGATATGACAAATGGTAAACATATGTACATCGAAACACACACAGATATACTATTATATATAATCAAGTACATATACATATATATATATGCAGCCTATTCTAATAAGCTCCATCTGAAAGAAATTCTTACCCAGTCTGGAAACAAAGACAAAAGCACTAAGATGACGTATCACTCTGTAAAGTGTGTTTGGTGGGGGGAAGCCTAATCATTTCTTCGAATTCATGTAGTCAGCAAAGTTCTATTCTAGTATTAAATGGATTAATGCAAAGCTACTACTATAATCAAAACTGTAAAACAAACAAAAAGGCTGTTTTGCTCTATAGTCCTGTTCCTTTCTGTTCCTGACCGCCTCTGTAAGTCTCAACATACTAATTCTTCACCTGCATTTCTTCTCCTACAGTGATAATGTTCAGAATATCACCCCTACATAGTTAGATAAAGGGTATCCAGGGCGCCCTACTCATTTGAGATACCAAAACCCCCAACCAAACCACTACAGACTTAAACAAATCATTTCTGCAGATGTCTTCTGCTATTCAGAGAAGAAGAAAAACTACTTCTTCCCGTTCTCAAACATTTGTAAGATAAGCACAATCTCTATTGGAAAAATGTTTAAGTCAGATAACCAGTTTTATTTAAATCATTATGAAGACCAGTTTTCTTTGTAGAGACACACAACTGTCAGATATCATACTGAGCCTTCCATATTCTAGATAACATGATTTTAAAATTACAAGCTCTGAAATCAGTCAGAAGATGTTCCAAAAAACACTGAGTAGTCAAAACACAAGACTGAAATTAGGTCTACAAATAAAAGCCAAATAAAAAGTACTTTGTAATGGTAGACTTGATAAATGCTTTATGAGGAACCTGTAAAATAGCTCACAGGACACTCCAGTTGGCTGCAAAAACATACAAACTGAGTCCACACTGTGACATAGATTCAAGTTTAATATTTACCATTTGTTTTTGTTATCATACATAATAATTTGAGAGGCCAGGATTTGCAGTGGTCCCAAGTCTTCTTGCTAGTCTAGACCTTGATTGAAAGTCTCTTGGCAAAGGTTAGAATTGAGGCAAACTGCTATCTATCCAATTCATCTTGATATTTCTGTAGCCAGGAAAGCTTATCAGCACTTGGATGTTCAGGTGGTAAACAGCTTTCCATGAGAATTTTGATTTGAAATTATTTGGCTATTTCAAATTAGTGAATGCATTCTCATATATATATATAAATCATAATTCATGCTACAAGCATAGTACACAAGGAAAAGATGAGACTCAGATCATGGTAGTCTTTAGAGATTCATCATCATTCTCAGATCTTGTGAGTTACAAAGTATTAGGAACTAAATCCATAAAATACATGGGTTCTGCCCTGAGCATTTTTAATGGGTTAAAAGACATTTCACAGACAAAAGCAATTAGTGACTAAGTTCAGAAATGGGTAATACCATCTTGATATGGAGCTGAAGATGCCAGAGGGTTCAATTTGAATCTTTTTGATGTTCTGAATTTTAGTTAATGATAAATCTCTTTCTGTGGGAGCTCTGCATCTATCTATGTTCAGACAGCAAAATGATGTCTGTTTCCTCTTCAAACACCCCCTCTCAACCTTCTTTCTAAGCATTACGGATAGTTACTAAGATTAGGAAATACAGTTTTTAAAATGTTAATGATAAGCATGACAGAAAAGTATATTAATTCTGTGTTAAGGTGCAGAGAATGAATAGCCCACAGGGAAAGTGAAAAGTGTATTTGTATATAGACATATATTTATATGGAATATGGACATATATATACATATATATATGGAATATACATAGACATATATACACACATATATACATATATATATATGGACATATATATAGACATATATATATGGAAGGGAACATGCAATTTTGTGTTCAAACCTCATATGTTAAGCCTACCCAGGTGGCTTTTCTAGATTATAAAAAGCAGTCTATTGAAAAGAAGACAGTGTAATATTTGTTCTTGTTCTTTCCTACAGTCTCTGAATATTGATGACATTCTTAGTGTTATTTTAAAAATAGAAATGTATATATGTATGCATATGATACACCCATATTTTTATATACAGAATGTCTTAAAAACATTAAGCTATTAACAAAAATAATCTGCACACCTTTGAAGAATGTGCATTCAGTTGGTATAAAATTGAGCTATTTGAAAAAAACCACTCTTGCCAGCACAAGGCAGCTGTGAGGGAGGAAGGAAGGAAGCTGCTGCATTTGCAGGCATTCCCATTTTGTCCTCAGTGCAGGCTGCATAGTGTGCCAAGGCTCCTGGCCAACAGGCCTGGAAGGCTACTGCTCCAGAACTTACAAAGTAGAAACCTTCAGAGGTGTCACCGAGGTAAAGCCAGCCCATGTCCTGCATCAAAACTCCTTCCATAAAGAAAAACAGATGGGTCACCGCCATGGGAGACTCCCTTCTGAAGTGAACAGAAGGCCCAAGACTGGATCCACTTGTTAGGGAAGTCTGCTGCCTCTCTGGGGCCTGGTTAAAGGTGTGAAGAGAAAACTTCCTACCCTGGCATGGCCCACAGGTTATTATCCATTACTGACTTTTCAGGTAGGCAGGCACTGAAGTTGCAGCAAGAAGCCCATGGGCAACCAAGAGAGATTTCAGGGCCTTGCGATGACTGGTTAAAGGATCAGGAGCACAAGCAGTGTTCTTTTCTATCCTTCCAGTTGCAATAAATGATGATGGAAGAAAAAGAGCCAGTACATAGATACCTGGCTCCAAGCCTGGTGTCACCAGCAGAATTTGGGGTTTTTTGGTCATATACTCTCTATATGCTTCATAATTAGGTATATGTACCTAAATGGCCTGCTAAATTAGGACTTGAGAATGGGGGGAGAAAAGCAGAAAATACTTGTGAGGAGCGTATGTCTGAAGACCTCAGAAGAGTAATTTGAAGATACTAAACTTTGTTATTGTCAATGAAAATGCCAGTGCCAGTCTCAATCAAGCTTTTAAAATAGTCACGTTCCTTCCAGAATTGCATAGTGAAAGGCAAATAACATTTTGGTTTCCATCTGTAAAAAAAACAGTACAATAGAGAAAAAGGCAACTTCGTACTTCAGGAGTTGGACCAAACTCCAGAAACCAAAATGAACAGTTTCTTTGTAAAAAGGTTAGTGCTTGCAGTGATTATGTCCCCTATTGCTGGTATATGAACTGTTGAATACGAAATTATTTTTTGTCTATCAGGCCACCCCTTGCAAACAAATTATTAATGAATTACGACTGCAAGTGGATTAGGAAATGACATGCAGGATCTTGCTTCTGCATGGATTATATAGGTATATTCACCAATGCCTTTCATACTACTGTGTTTAGTTTGATGTTCAGATATACAAATATAACTCACGAAACTATCATTTTTTGGTAAACTGCACCTTGCAGACAGTGCAGAGCAATTTGATGTCTCTCAGGGTGGATAATATCATGAATAATTCATTAAGCTCACTGGAGTTAATGTTGTTGTACTCAAGGTTAAGTATTCCCCCATCTCCATATAAGGAATTACCTGATTGCTTACCTTAAAAATGAACTTTCTTAAAATAAGCCATTGTATAAATAATAGGATATTGCTGACTGCCATAATTTGTAAACTAATCCATCAAGGTACCTGCAAGTGACTATATACTGAATAAGCTTATTTTTTAAAAATGTGTTACAACTCTTTATAACAAACACACCCATGAAATAAAACTATCCTTGCTCTGAAACATTTTTTACTCTTTAAAGTACTTCAACGATAAAGTTGATTTTATTTATTAAGGACTATAATAAAAAACAAAAGCAAAATCAAGGAACTACATCCAGATTGGTCATGAGCTTAATAAAGATTAATAAAACTACCAAGAGTAAAGCAATGTGCTATTTAGTCAAAATCACAAATAAGCTGTAGCATTCAGATTATCCTTAGACAAACTGGGGGGAGAAAAACCCTCTAAGAAACAAGGCCATGGAAACAAGCCAAGTTATTTGGCTGGTGGTCGATTTAATTAAAAGCAGCAGCCAGACAGCTAGCTACGTTCAACTGCAGCTGAGTGGTTTCACTGTGTCCTCTACGAGCAAGTCCATCTGCATGGCAAGATCAAACCCTGCAGAACAAAAAGTACTTTCTGACAAGTGCAGCCTTCACCTTTAGCTAGTAACTCACTGATCAAACTCCAATTGAACCCAGTAGGAAACAAAGGCTATACTGAACCACTTTGAAGGCACCCAGCATCTTAAAGAGAGATATCGTGGCCTCTGCAAGGGATAATATAATGCAGATTATTTGGAAGAAGAGATTTCCACTGGACGTTGAAAGAAACCTACTTCAGTATTCAATGGACGCTAGTTACTTCACACATTCAGACTCTTCAGAAACTCCCAGTCTGAAGCACATATTAAAAGATCATTTATGGATGTGCTTAATTACTTGACTGGCTTGAGAGGCTTGTTCAGACACACAGTTAAGTGGATGATGCAACTCCTGCTTCTCCTGCTGAGAAGAGGCTTTATACACATGCCTACACTACAGTATGCTCCATTTCAGAATATTGATGCTCTCCCTAATCACATGGACAGAACAAACATAACTTGATAGCACCACTGAATGTTTATCTATTATTAATGCACTGAAGGGGGCAAACAACTGTAAGAAACTATTTCAGTTTTATTGGATTCTATCAGTGTATTTTGAGGGTTCACTCAGTGATATGTACTTGGTTTCTACCATTGCAGTGGTCCTGCCTATTTAGCTGACTTCCAGCTCTCTTATTCCTTGCTTGAAGAAGTGACAACAAAGTATTAATTTGTCTGCAGATGACATTTACTGTAGAAAGCAGAAAGCTACACCAAAGAAAATGGCAATATAATAGCTTAAACAAGCCTAAGTGCCAGCTACCAGGTCCTGTCATCAGTAAAATAAATTAGTGAGATTTCTGTTCTGCTGATGAAATAATAGTCTGTGCTATGAAAACTGTACTCATAAAGCAACAGTGAACTTCACAAGTCTAGGGAGCTGAAAACATAACCAATCACCAATTATCCTTTATTCACATTTAACAAAGAGTAAATTCCTCACAGAGAATTGGAGAGAATGATTTCCTAATGTTAACAAAGGCACAGGACACTAACTGGGAGTTCACAGCATTCGGGGAAAAAAGAAAAGCTATGTAAAAATTTGTTATCATGGGAGATAGAGAATGAATTCTCTAAACCCTGTTAAGCAGCAAAGTTGGGAACTCTTGAGTGTGCACAGATTCTTTTTTTCTCTCAAAACATGCACAGAGCCTGGATACCACAGAAAGTCTGGAAGAATCCAACTTGAAACTACAGACAGCAGTTCCAGAATTCCAGCAGGCAGACTTAAAAAGAGCTAGATACATTTTTTCATCTTAAATCACAAAGTAATAAACACATATTAATTTAAATCCTTATGTTTGTACCTAACACAGAACTGTTGCATGGACACAAAACCCATTAAAAGAGACAACAGGTTTGAATCTCTTGACTTCCATTCAGAGACCTTAACTAGAATTTCTTACAGCTAAAACTAATTACCAATGTTGAATGAGCAACAGCGTTCCCTCATATTAAATAACATACATATATGTATCTGTGATTTCTACATTATCTCAGGACCATTTTAGTTGCTAATATAAGGAGATCAAGTACAGGATTATGTACTGATCTCTGTGAGCATACTGAAGAAAATTTCACAGTAATTTCACAAGGTACTTGCATGCTGCAATAAAACTGCACCAACACCAAACCAAGCAAATTAAGATTTACAAGACAAGAGTGGCTACATGTCCCTGGCAGGCCATATAGCTCTCAACTCCAATTTCCATTGTCACCTTTCCTACTCAGATTACACAGTAAATGATTTTATAACGCTGGCAGTAATGTTGTGTCTAGCTAACATTTGCAGTTGGACACTAAGTTCAGTCAATCACTACTGCCTCTTGCCAAAACCCAGGAAAACATTGTCCATGGCTGCTATTTCAGAAAATTTCTGAACCATTTCAGATGAGCAGGCTTGATGATTTTTTTTTTTAATTAAATTTTCATGAAATGCATCTTTCCCACTTATAAATCTTACATATGTAACTTTTTCGTACAGTTATTTTGGTCTCAGACATCAGTGACAGCATATAGCAATCTCACCAGGAAGTTTATGAAGGCAGAGATGCCACTGCTGGATTAATGTTTCAGAATAATGAGAGTGAGTGATGTCAAACAACAGATTGGTGAAATGAAAAATGGCACCATAGCTTTGAAAAATACACATGAAGAATTATTTCTTTATTCATTTGTATTTGTAGGATTATTCTTAGCTTTTTCTTTGGTTCTACTATTGGAATTACAGGTTTAATCTTACTTTAAATGTCCATCTCTTCCATAATTTCATCTGAAAATTAGCCTTTGAGTGCAGACTGGCAGAAAGAGCATTTTTTTAAAGTAAGGAATTACTTAATATTTGCTTCTAAATGTCTCTTAAAAATTATTTTTTCATAGCTGCTAGGAAAATTCCAACTCTTAAATATGTCACCAACAGAAACTGAATAAAGCTCCTTAAAATCTAATAAACTTTTATATTACCTTGATATAAGCATCATTTGAAGATTGCTAAGAAATTACTTAGTTACAATAAACGGTTATGATGAATGTTTAAAAATATGAACATGAACAAAATATTTGAGAAAAACAAATCTATTGACCTCTCAAATTCATTTCTGAAAATCTCTCTCATTTTCACTGCTTGACAGCCCTTCCATAAATAACTGACAACTTTCCCATGATGTAACACCATTTTCATACTTTCACAACTCATTTATCAGACTTCAACTTAGTATTATCGGGTTTTACTACATTTGAGATTTTATTAGTGTCTCATAAAGAGAAATGAAAACATATTAAACTGCTTTTAACTTCCCAAGCAAAACCAGTGTTTTTTCCTCATTTGAGACAGTATGGAAAGAGATCTGAAAGAGCACCAAGGACAAAACAGCAATGTTATGTATTTCTTTCCTGCCCCATCTTGAAAAAGAGATCTTGTCTTAAGTTATCTTTCATACCAATGAATACCTTATGAGAGGCTACGTATCCTGCCTACAGACTGAAAAGGCAGGAAAGTGTCTACTCTATTTTCTACTAGAAAAGCCAAGCTATCTCTGTATCACATCAAAAAGCACAGCTAAATGGGCATTTACATTAAAGTAAAAACACAGTACCAGATTTCATTTACTGGAAAAACTTTCATATACCCTTCCATAATACCCTTATTTGTAAACATAGATCAGATATGAAGGACATGGGCTAAATAAAGTTCTTAGAGATGCTGTCAGGCTATCATCTTGCACATTCTTGCAGTCTAGTTTAATTTCTGGAAAAATAATTTTGCACTTCCTTGCCTAGTCCTGCTGAAAACCATTTCATTTTCACATTATGCAGGATTTATAACTGTTTCTAATATGGCAATACTACACATTCTTTCATTACTGCTTTTCAGCTATCTGGAAGGCTTGTCATGGTCCTGTCTGGTTTTCAGATACCGTTCTTCATTCAGCATGCATAGCCCGTTTATCATATTTGTTAGCCACAATGTTGCTATTTCTCTATTAGGTGAAAGACCCCTCAGATAATACATACATACTTTCACTATTTTGAATGGAGAATGCAAGTATCTCACTTTTATCAGTATATGTCATTTCTATCAAGACATTAATATTTCCTTTAATATAGACTATTACCTGTATCTAATACCTATCTGTAGGTAATACCTAATACAGTTCGTGCAGAGACAAAAACTGCGAAGACAGTCTTCCAGTTCTCACAAGGTCAAGTTATTCAGTCTGCTTCATACTGAAATAGTTTTATCTATATCCTTTTTAATACCACCCCTCATTTGGCTTATTAGTATTCCCTGATCGTTAAAGGAAAACAAAACACCCCCCTGCAGAACCTCCAGTAACTTAAATCTTCTGAAAGTATTTTGTGTTTTCAGAGAAGACAAACTGAAAATGCAGGAAGCACAGACTAGAATGTGATCACTTTCCCCTCCACATACACATAGTATCTATTGCACTTGCTGCATATTAATACCTCCATATGAATAAATGAAATCTTTGCAATGATGATGTGTTATTCAGAAGCACATAATTTATAATATTCTGCAGAGATACTGTGAAAGCTGTTCATGTTGAGGGTCTCTAATCTTAGTCTCCCCTTTTCTTCTAATTTCATGAATCTTGCAGAACCAGCAGAGGTGGCTTGGGAAATCATCTTTCTCCATGGACATTTGTGCTGTTTTTTCAAAGTCAGACAATTCCAAGCCTGTATTTGCCAAAAGCAGCAGAGACCTGAGACTGAGACTCTCAGACTGCTACTGGAGTAAGCCAGGCTGAGAGAAACAGCTGGTATGATCTATCGCCTGGAACAACTATGACTACTGTTAAGTGCTGTTAGAGTATATGTACTATGAAACATTCTGAATGTCTTGATATATTATGCAGTTCTGTAAAATACTTCTTTTTAAAGACAACTCAACCTCTGTATGTTCCTTAAAATACATATGCATGTACATAAAATTAAGTTTATGTAGAGAAAACTATTTAAATTTAATCTGTTAAGTTAAATTTAAATTTCTGAAACATATTCTACAGAGATTGAGAAACCATTATACATTACTAATGCAAAATAAGGAAAAGTTGAATAAAAATCAGTTGGAAGAGATGAAAAGTTTTTGCTTTATTTTAGCCTGATATTTTCCTTTTAATTTTGTTACTGATGGTGTTATTAGAAAGTTGCTACATTGTTAACAAGTGTCTCTATTTAACACAAACTTCCATTTAGTTGCTTTACACTTGTTACTTTGTGATGTTTCCATTGAGAAGGGCAGTTCAAACATAAACACTTCCTGTGCAACCTCACTGGACAGTTGGAATGCAGTGGTGTCAAAAGATTCATCTTCAACACAAGTTTGCTACTTTTTTCATCAGTTACTGAACCTGTTTCTCTTCATCTTACACTGAAAGTATAACACCACACGATTAGATTGGCAAAGGAAAATATATATAATGGATGCTTACAATTTACTACTTTTCAGCTCCTCTGTCTTAAAAGCGGTACAGTCTCAAGTGAATCACAACTACCTTATGAGGGAAGCACTGCAAATACGTTTCTTATTAACCAACATTTCCTTCAGGTTTTCAGTATTTTTGTCAGACATTGCAATGCTTGATTGTGAGTTTATGACTAGACTTAAAAATTGCATGATTCAAATTGTTGTCTTGTATTTGTAAATACAGCAAAGGCTGATTTTTTTTCACCTGAAGTTATTTATGTATTGGCAAAGGTGATTGACAGGAAGATCAAAAAGTAAGGGGTGATGGATCATGCCCTGTCAACACTGCGCAGGAAAAGTTATCTTCATCCTGCGTAACCCCATGCAGAAGCCTCCCCTCATTAAGTCTGAGAATACCCAAAAAAACATTTTCTTTCCTGTTTTGAAAGAAGTAACGCAAAAATATCTACTTCTGAGGTGCATAAATTCTTCATCATTACAGTCTGTGCCAATATCAGTACTGCATCTGTGACAGAGAGCCCAGCCAGTCTGGATGAGCAGTCCTCATTCATTAAAGAAGAGAAAAGGGATTCCAGCTCTTGGCATCTGATGAAAAAAAACACTGGGTCACTCTTAGCCTTCCTTGCTGGAAGTGCTCGCCAAGATATTTGAACTAAAGAATCCATTCACTGAATGATGGAGGATATAAGAGTGCTGTAAAAACTAGGATCTTTGTAACAGATATGTCTCAAATGTTTTGTACAAATATTAACAGCTTGCTTACTATTCTCATCTAGGCTATCTTTTCCCCTCGATGAAAATGAAAAGAAATTATGAAAAGAATAATATGAAGAAAAATTAACCTAATTCTTAGAAATAAATCCCCAAAATAATGATTTGATTTATGAAAGAAAATTGGGAATCATTGCAGACCTGGAACTGTTGCCACAGAATTGCTAACGTTTGGCCTCCTTATCAGTATGTGGTATAATAAAAGGAGGGAGAACGTGTAGGATGGTATCAGCCTTTCTTCTATGATAATTAAGCCAAAGACTATATTATGAATATATTCTACCTAGTCTAACCAGACTTACTGCAAACAGCATGTACTCTATTAATAGAACTGGGACGTGCTCAGCTTTTGAGCTACAATGCCAACTTCAGGTTCAGCACATTTTTGGAGGGTAAATATTTTAATGGTTCTTACCCAAGGGGGGGTGGGGGAGAATAATAAATTTATGGAATGGTTTGGGTTGGAAGGGACCTTAAAGTTTATCCAGTTCCAACCCCCTGCCATGGGCAGGGACACCTTCCACTAGAGCAGGTTGCTCCAAGCCCCCATGTCCAACCTGGTCTTGAACACTGCCAGGGCTGGGGTAGCCACAGCTTCTGTGGGCAGCCTGTGCCAGTGTCTCACCACCCTCATCAGACAAAAAGGCATAGACAACTTGGCTTTATAACAGGTATTTATATCTATACTATTCAGAACAGGCTGTGAAACTATATTGTTAAGTATTAAAATTTTCAGTGACATTTTGCTACAAATGTAGAATAAACAATATACCAGTTTCAGGAAACATACATTTAAAATTCCACTAATAAATGGGGAGAGAACTTTTTGGGGCAGTTAGCTCCCAGGATCACCAAAATAAGCAGATGCTGCAACTTGAGATCATCTGAGAGGTGCCGGCTGCAGCCTGTGCTGCCACGCAGCTTCTGCAGACACAGCAGCTCCTGTCTCCTGCTCTCTGCTGCAAAGCGAAATCACAGTGCAAACTTCATGTAGCCTTTTACATGTGTGCCAGGCTGCCACTACAGATAGCTTTTCTGAATATACACTCTATACATTATGCAGAGTATTGTAATTATATTTTTATAGCTGCTGGATAGGCATGGATAAGAGTTTCTGCAAGATTGCTTTCCTGTTTGCACACAGAAAAATATTGTCACAACAGTATTGTTAAAAATAGTTCAATTATAAAGATCTAGCAAACCAAAGTTCTTGGCTAAACACATATAAACAGGCATTACAATTCAGTACCATAGAGGTTGTTTACAGAATTTATTTTAAAAAGGTGTTAGGGAATTGGGCTTTGAGGTCAGTAAAAAAGCAATGAGCATAACTATAATGGAATGTCTTCCATTTCTTACATTTTTTTCAGACTGCATTTCAATCATCATTTCAATGAAATTCAGTGGCTAAACCTTGTGCAACCACACATTTCTTTTTACCCCTTTTTATGGCTGTTTATACTGGGAAAATTATGTCTCACAATAGAAGCTTGAAAACGTGACTCTGGTGTTTGTTCTGTTAGATATTATCTGTGGACAAAGCTTTGCTTATCTAGAGGTCTCCTCTGCTCTTCTGATTGCAATCTCATTTCACTTGTCCTCAGGATTTCATGTCTGCTATGACCTCCAGCTTGTTAAATATTCAGCAGAAAGTTTATGGACTTTCCCATAACCTTGATTAAAAGCCTATGGGGAACCTGAACGCTAAAAAAACCCCAGCCCTTATTTGAAAAGAAACTTGAGTACACTGTGCTGATTTCTGATTCACTAATAGTATTTATAATCAGCAGTCACTGGCACAGAGTCGAGGCCAGAGGAAAAAACAATGAATCAAACTTACCTCTTTCATAATTATTGTATTATCGTGCCAAATCGGGATTTTATAGTGGAGCTTAATTCAACTAAGTGGAATTTGCAGGAGCAATGCTGAGAGGGAGTGAAATTACACATTGTGAAGAAACTGGTCTTTCAAAGAAAATGGAGAAATAGGATTTACAGAACTACAGAATTTTATATCTGGCCCTCTTTGAGAAGGAACCTTATCACTATTTTGAAGATCTGAGTTTCTGTGGGTTTGGGTAACTCTGTCCCTTAACCCTAAATATTGCTGCAGTTCTGCTCTCCAGCACTCCAGGCCAGTCTTCAGGCTGGTGGCTTGCCAGTGACACCTCAGACCCTGCAGGCACTCAGAAAACACTACAGGAAAACAAGTAGGCACCTAAATTGTCCAGGGGCTTTTCAGTATTTTCTTTCTGTTAGAACAATTATACTACAAAGTCAGATGAGAAGAAGCTCAAGGAAATGTCTGAGTTTCCCCTTTATGTTGAGCATCTTTAGCCAGTGGTTTTTTAGATAGTACAGGAGACCTCCATCCCCTCAATAATTTAGTTTGTCACTGTCTCTATTTCTATTCTCAGTCTTTTGTTCCTCTTTCAATAATGGACAGAGATTGTTTCTTTTATAATTGTCAGGCGATTAAAGACCCATCAGGTATTCTTGTAATACATCCTCCCTGCTTTAGGCTTCAAGAGAATTTGTTCTGATAGTCCTATTTCTGATCAAGACACACTTGCTAAATGGAAGATGTCAAATTTTATTGTGCCTTTACAGCTATACCAGTACAAGATGCAGTAATTTTCTTTGTCAGCATTTGGAAATTATCTCAATATGAGAGGAAAAGACAGCATAAAAAGTAAGTAATGTAAAAAATTAAAACTGTGGTTAAGCTTTAAGTAGAGCTACTGCAGGGGGTCCTACACTGTCAAATGTAATTCTCCATTATACATCAAAAGATTTGCCACATGATACTAAGATCGTTTCATGAAGACAGAAGACTGTATTATATAATATGCACAGTGGAACAAAGAAAAATAAATTACCAAAACAGCCTTTCACAATAAATCAGATATAACACCATATTTAACATTACTATAAGTCCTTTTGTTCATAAACAAATTTTACAGCCATTCATCAGTGCTTTATTTTTAATACTCACTCAATTATATAATAACAGGAGGATGAGTGAGATACAAATTCTAACTTTGGCCCAAGGCTAAAGAAGGAAATAAGAGAAATATTAGTACCCTTAGGAAATCCTATGTCTTCATCATATTTGGTTGCTATAGATCACAATACTTTCAAGAAATCTATAATAAACCAGAAAACATACGCTGCCTTTCATTATTACTATATTTTATTTAATTATTCTTGAACTGAAGTGACTTTGTGTAAAGTTATGTTTGTTATATACAGTTGCAAAGATGCATACAGATTATATTAAACTATAATCATACCAACACAGCATCGCTTTCTGAGTGGATTATCCATGTGTTGCATTGATTGGGACCCTTGAATAAGATGCAAACCACCAGAGAGGTTTAAACAGCTATATTCTTTCTAAAGTACTCTTTAATTAATGTTGTCTAGAGCACTAATTATGAAAGCTTGTAAAGCCTAAAGCCTGAAAACACTTATGCACCTACTTAACTTTGCTCATTCACAGGGTAGACCCACTGAATGCACTGGAACTGCTCAGAGTATGTAATCTAACTCAAGAACGCACATCAGTTGTGGCAGGTTAACAGCTAAACAGTGAGCACAGCTTTGCACACTTATAGCCATGGTGGACTTGAAAGCATTTTGCTCTCTGCTATTTCCAATTACAAGTCTGTCCTCAATGGGCATATCTGTCTTTCCCCAACAAAGCATGGAACTGCTCCCTGATAGTCTCTTTGATAAAGTGTTGAATTAAGCAAAACTGAGCTGTGAGTCAGTGGGATATGAGATGCATGCATCTGTATATACGTACGTTTAGATGCAAACATAATTTGTTCACATTATGAAGGCAGATAAATATTCATATATGTGCATATATACAAGCACATCTCCTACACAGTGAAAAATATTGAAATTACAAGCCAAATTATTGTCTACTGTCAATGGAAAACTCCTAAATCTCTTTAAAAATAGAATGCTCACACTTCTAGTTCATTCATTTTAGGACTATAAACCATTTTTATTTTCCTAAACAGCTTTCTATTTGTTTAATTAACATTGCAAACAGAGAAAACTTTTAAAAGGATTACCAAGCTTCTCATTTCCAAGCAGCCATTCGAGCTTTTATTATTTCCCCCCTCCACTTTGGCTATAAACATTTCCATGTCATTGGAAAGTTCTGACACATACATGCTTTGAAACTGGGACTAACAGGTGCTAATGAAATCTCACTAACATTGCTGTTCTTTTAGAGAAGATTCTTCCTAAATTTCCACAACTTATTTAAAAGAAGAGACCCTGACTCAAGAAAGGAAGTGGGACACTACGTGCCTCAATAATACTGCAGTTATATATTCCAGCTTCCTCATATTCTCATCAACCCTTTCTAATTTTTGATCTGGTTGTACAACCTCTGGGGCACATGTGCCAGTTGGTCAGCCATTTGGCAAAGATCAAACATACTTTCTTGTCCCATCTACTGGTAAGTCCAACAGTGGCTTTGAAGGCAGTGGTTGGCCAAGTGGACATAAAGGTCCTCTTTGTAGACTTGTTAGAAATATGCAGCTAAATTGGAATCATAGAACTGTTTAGCTTGGAAAAGACCTTAAAGATCATTGAGTCCAACTGTTAACTTAGCACTGCCAAGTCTGCCACTAAACCATGTCCCTACATGCCACATCTACACATTTCAAATGCCTCCAGGGATGGTGACTCAACCACTTCCTGGGGCAGCCTGTGCCAATGTTTTCCATCATCACATCCCAGTCTCATTCCTCTGACCAGCAAAACTAGATTGTCTGTGTTATCCCAAAGATCACTCACTGACAACCATGCTAGCACCAGCCAGAGACATTTATCTCTCTAGCACTAGCCAGAGGCATTTATCTCTAGAAATATCTCCATTGTGCTCCACAGTTCTCTTTGTTAGAACCAGGGAAGTGTTGAGGAGCAAGAGGGACACTAGCCTTTAAATAAGGTTCAATAATTGCAGTATCTATTAAAGACTTCAAATGAAAATTGAGAGGCTTCTTATTCAAACCATGCTGCGCATCCTATGACTAAATACGCAAAATATTCTGTAGAAAAATAAGATTTGACCTAAAGATCAACTGAATATCATGCAGCATATGCAAAAGACACCAAATTAGGACAACATAAGAAGTCTTGATTCTGATTTTACTCTCTTTTACCTGTTTGGCTTCGAAACCTTAAGAGACTCAAAATGTAAATCATAGGCATACTGACAATAATGATATAAGTCAGGCTTAATACAGAACCTTTGTAAACCCTTCTATCTTTGTGAAATGAACTATACCACAAAACTACACCAAGCAACTTTAATATGTCAAAAAACAACATTTTTCACATTTAAAAGCACACTGGAAGGATGGCATCTGACTCAGCAGAGAATTGATCTGCAATTCACTAAACACACTGTGTTGTTTATGGAACTATGCCATTAACTAAATGACAGCATACAAAGCAAAGGCATCATTGGTTCAGACTCATGCATTTTCCCCTCCTCTGCATCACATTACTTATGCCTATTGCATTAATGCAAGACATCAAGTTCTTCTATGGGAATGTTGTATATGCTCATAGATTTAAGCTACCATAAGATATCATACAATGTGTGATTTGCTTGGAACAGTATCATGCGATCCTGTAAGGTGCATGAAAGGGATTATTGGCACTATTTAAGGATCACTGAGCCTTTTCTCATCTCACACAGAAATGTTGCATATTTGCAATCCATTTCTGTAGTTGCTTCATGAAGTGCAATAGTAACTAGGAACTGAGAGAATACAAATGAGACGTTATCATTTGATCTACAGCATTTCCTTAAAATTCCAGATCTTGCTACAGGAGCTCTCATGCATGCTGAACACTATCATCATTAGATAATTGCTCATTATAGACGAGCACAGGCTAAAGCCAGACATACTGTTCAGCTTTCTGAGCACATACAAGTTCCAATGTTAAAATGAAAATATAGCATAATTCAAAACAATTTTTAATGATCAAAAGTGCTGGATTTACATCTAGGAGTAGTTTGTTTTTCTGGTGATTGGAAAAAATCTGTCTCTGTATTACTCAGCAACTTGCAGAATCTCAATGTAAAAGGTTATTTGAAACCAATACATTTTTTCCTGAGTTCCAGAACGTAGAACTTCAGAGAAACTGATCTACAGAACACTGCATATTAACTAGATCTTGGGATGGTAACCTGCGTGCAAGTGACGCGCACTGCATTGCCAGCATGTGGTATTTGCCGGATGCTTTAAAAACAACCTTGATACTTTCACTTCAGTTTCCAATGGGAAACTGGAGATGCCCATCTTTCAAGACCCCACAACAATAAGTTTGTAATACATTCAAGGGTCTGAAGTCAAAGTATGCTATGTCCCTTGGGTCTAGAATCAGTGTTGAGCTACTATTGTTTTGTGTGTCGTGGATGAACAATTCAGTCTTCACATTTGTCAGTAAGTCACAGCCCTAACATCGCCCATTAATATAGCCAAGTTTTAGATGTGTTTGTATGTTAGCAATGGGCTTTTATCAATTTGCTTCACTGCTGAAAAACTAAGTAATCTCCTCCACCACTCCAACCACCCTTCATGTCCAACTTATATGCATTTATTCACAGAAGATGTCATTTCTGCAGATCTATGACTTTATTTATTCATTGCACTTCATGGTGAAGTTTGGCCATGGTTGTGCCTATTACACTGGTTCCCAGAGTGTCCTAATTTATGTCTTAGCATTCATAAATGCAAACAGTAATTGTAATGATTTATGGATTGATATTTCTTGTTATTAACTGCTCTACAGTTTCACTGTATTTGGAGGCAGAGAGCACCTGTCCCACAAACCTGTGTCACATATAACTCCTATCCAATGCCACTATATGGACCCCAAATTTAGACTAGAAAAATGTAGCCATCAGCAGGCAGAGCAGGACTAACCAAAATCCATGAATCCCAGAGACCCACTCAGTGGTAGATAAGTTATTAGATAAGGTCCCGGGTAGGAAACCAGGACCTTGCTGAAAGTTAGTGCTATGCTCAGTATGTTTGGGGAAAAGTATATCACGACCCTGTCGTTTTGATGCTGAATAGGTGACCAAGGTGAAGCACGTGAAAAGAATAAAGTAGAGAAAAGCTGCACTGCCTGAGTGAACTGCTCTGTCCATAGTTTCAGAGCTTTTTTCTTCTCAGTCATTCATCTGGCTGCTCTATTTAATCAAGGCTGCAAATTGCCTAGTTCAGTCAGGGTTAGTGATTTTTTTCCCAGACAAACCTAGTACAATCAATGCAACATTATTGTTACAGATTATATATCTTATGCATGAAACCAGAATTATTTTCACATCAAATAAGCCAGGTCTTTAAGTTCAAGATTCTAAACCAGCAATTTACAAATACATTTTACAACTGAGACGTCTTCTGACATTAGCGGGAGTTACATAAATTTCTGACACACTGGAAATAAAAATGCAAGTTCCATCAAGGACTCCAGAGAAAGCTCTCTTATACTTACAGACCTTGAAAGAAAAGTGCCATCACACTTTTAGACTCAAGTTCTCTTCTGGAAGAGAGAATTTGTTGAAATAGAACTACGTAGTTTGGTTTTTATCTTACTGATTTTACAGTGAGGTCTGCTCAACACAGGGCTGTGCTTTCTTACCGATAGCTTAACACACCTATCCTCTCAGACTGGCTTTATTTTTGGTTTTCTCTCTGCAGTATATGAAATTCTTCCCTGTACATTAAGAGTCAGAGAGACTGTGCACAACCCAAAGGCAAGCTTTGAGCAGATGGATGGCTTGCACAGTCCTCAGTGAGAGGTAGGGAGATATTTGAGAAGTTTAGATTTTGCCAGATTTTTCCAGTTGTATCAGTAATCTACCAAATTATATTACTTCTCTTTACAAAATGAAAAAGTCACCCATAGAATCCAATTGACTGCTTGAGATTTTTTTCTTTTTATATCTATGCTGATATATAACCCCTTTTTTGCAGTCCATCTCATGTCGTCAGTTAACAGTTAATCAGTTTCCCTCCAGGAGAACTCAGACACACGCTGAGCAGGAAAGAGGTGTGTTTATGAGAAAGGATTGTTTCGGAGCAGAATCGTAACAGAAGCTCAGATGTGTGTAACGTTCAAATACGTTCTGGAAATACCACTGACAATTGAGTAAAAATAAGCCACTTGTCTTCAAAGGGATTTCCCTTGAGAAAAAAGCTTGTTTATGTTCCTCTATTTGATACTATGGACATCTGAATTAAGATCTTTACTGGAACCACCTTCTACTGCTGAGGGGAAAGAAATCTGCCATCTGCACTAAAGCATGTCCCTCTCCAAGTTGTTATACATGCAACAAAGACAACGATAATCTGAATGAAGTACATATGGAGCAAACACCTGAGAAAGATTTTGCCTCTATACAAGTACTTTAACAATGGAAGACAACTGTGTCTTAGTTAGATACATATATATACTGACACCAGCTTTAAAAAATCTTTTTGTCAAAGTATTCACAGCTTCTTTTCCACACAAAGTATTTCAAAGTATTCACAGCTTCTTTTTTTTTTTAATCTCTTTCTTCCTTTACAGCAGCTTAGGTTGAAGGAGGAATGCCATCTTTAACCTTGAGATCCCTGTTCTTGCTGGTTAGTGTCATAAGCTTATTATTTAAAAGCAGTTCTTTGTATTTAACATCTCACCTCGGCATGCAAAATGGTTATGGATTAAAGTACATTTCCTAAGGGGAAAGGGATAGAGTGACTGTGAATTAGAAATGCTGGCTGCCTGGCTGGGTCACAGTTTCAATTCCAGCTCCTGCACCAGAAAAATCTTTCTGTGACCCCCCCCATGTACTCTGTTTATGTGCTTATTTCAAAATTGTGCAGTACTAGTCAACAACTGTTTAGTGGAGAATGTTAGATCCAGTTTCTCTCAGTCACTGTAAATAGTAAGATACAGTTACTTATAGTAACATAAGCATATGCTTAGAGTGTAATCAATTTTTAAAGCATAAATGCATCATAGTACTGTACTATACATCTTAGAGCTTCATCAGTGTTGCAGGTGAGAAACTATCTTCTTTCCTTCCAGTGCAGGCAGCTATCTGGATCTGATTCCTAAGTTCATAGATAGGACTGATGTACAGTCTATACTAACCAAATAATCTAGAAATCTACTGAGGTAATGCCAGTTCCAGTTGAATAGTACAGTGGGTAACTGGTGTCTGCATGTCAGAGGTAATGACACACACTGTCTGCAGTGCTGCCTAGCGTAGGAAGCACTGCACTAGGGCACACAAACTCCCAGGGCTGCGCTCCTGGTGCTTCCACTGGTCAATGGGGCAATGACAGTAAGATCACCTTGGGAAAGAAAAAAAAAGTAAAAATAACTGACAGAAAGAGCATTAAACCACTATTATTATTTTGTGTCAGCAGTTCTTTGAAAGATTCTCAGGGAACATTAAGATGATTGCTGTGGTTGGCAGCATTAAAAATACACTGCAACCACAGTATGATGCTACAGAGAATTGTGCTGTGAGAAAAATAGCAGCTCCATCAGAGAGTTAATTATTTCTTTTTTCCGTGGTCATGAAACAAGACCAAACCCCCCATTTCACAGAGCTGTTAACCTTCTATCTTGATGAAAATTAGCAGCTACAGTTTCTTTTAAATAAATTCTGAAATTTCTACTGGATAAAGCATTCCTCTGTTCGTGTCAAAGAGTTGTGCAGCACAGCTGTTTTTAACAAATTCCTATTTTTACTCCCTGACTTTTGACTATCATTATGTATATGAGTTTCTTCAGCCTGCAAAGCATGTTTTAACAAGAAATATTAATGTCCCTCTACGTATATCATCTTTTCTCCTTATTCAGCAAGAATGAGTGTTATATGAAATAGAAAACATCTGCTTACTTGTGTGATAATTTCTCTTGAACTCATTAGATTAGAAATACAAAGTTGATAGCAGAGGTTAATGACAAATGTACAAAGCAGAACCACATTTCTTCGTAAATATGTTTCAAAGGGAAAACAAATCTTTAAATTCAGTATTTGTAAAAAGCACAAAGAATTATGAGGGAGCATTTTATTATGACATTTTTAGTGGCTATATTAACATCTAAAGTTTTTTATTCCTTATAATGATTCACTCCTAACCCAGAGCCAGAATAAAGTCAGGACCTCTCCTTCTTTTCCGTGCTCCTAAATATTTTGCCTCTCTTAGGATCTGTGGTAATATTGTCTATCAGAGTGTTTAATTTTTATGTCATTGTGTTGAATTATCACAATGTGGACAGTGGCCTCCTTGGCAATTTTCATCATGCGATGTGAATCCTTCTCTTCCTCTCTGCTTTCAACTGCTGGGGCTGTGTGTGAAGAGCTCTGATCTGCAAGATGCCTGTCACAGCACGGGCTCTGCCAGAAACAAACACTCCAAGGAAATGCTCCTTAAAGGCCTCACTATACACCCCTCATCTCAGCTCAAAGACAGAAAATCTCCTAGTGCATTAAGATTTAGTGAGTCAGCTTTCCTGTTACAGAGGCAGGCAGTTTCAAATAAACCAAGTGTAATCATTAGATTTATCGAGCAGTTAAGTTCATGTTAGAGCCCTACTAACTATTATATTAGCTAATATCAATAGCAAAGCAAGTCCTACTAATGTCATAGCTCTTTCCTTGGTGCTTTCTTCCTTTGTGCCAGCTAGAGGATGACAGACAATAACATTTCTAAAGCTGTGACATTGACATGTATTTGGCAATCTGCTGTGTTCTGACACAAATTAAGGGCCAGGAGTCATACAATGATCCAGACGCAACCTTCCCCAAAGAAGTAGCCCTGCTGTATCAAAAAATCAGAAGATTTCAGGGGGAAAAAAGCAAAGAAAAAAGAATTGTCCTTTTCCCACTCCAGAATAAGTCATAGTGTTGCACTCCTGCAATCCTTCTATAGCTTAGGAGACGTAAACAAAATTATAAAGTAAAATTGAGAAGGAAGAACCCTATCATTTTCCCAAAAGTTAAACCTCTTTTAATTCGGACTCTGCCAACAGAAAACTGCACTGTTCAATATCCAAGCTGATTATTTAACTGTTAATATTCTTTAAAACATACAAATCATAATTTAATCATCTAACCACCTATTTAGCATACAACTCAGACCCCACATACAGACATAACCAAATGCCATTCCCTTCACAGGACATTGCAACAAAAGGTAAAGGACCAGCTTTATTTACAGATCTGCTCTGGCACACATTTTTTTTCACAGTGCTGTGAATACTTTCTGGTATTGGAGTGGATCAGAGCAATTCTGATTGATAATGGGACTGATGAAAAGAAAGATTCTTGTGATCTTCACAAAAAATGAGAAATAAGGAGCTAATTTTAGAGAGAGATGTAGAAGAGCTCGACCACAGCAGAATCTGTAATCAGTGATATTTGACCCCTAGTGAAAAAAATGATCCTGTATAAAGAAAAGCTTTAATATCAGCTCTAATGAGATAGAAACAATTTTTGCTTTTATAGTTTTCTAAGTGCTTTCTCTCACACTCCTATCCCCCTTTATTGCCACTGTTTTTCTTTATATGTACTACTACTGAGGAGGACAGGCAGAGGTTGTCTTTCTTTTTCTGAATAGTTCTTTGGTGTATGATTAGTATGTGACATGAGTAAAGCCTTTCTTGGTAGAGAAACGTTTGCTTTCTTTTAAAGTATTAGGTGAGGGACAGACTTTATAACATCTCATCCTATAGAGGACACATCTTCTGGGACACTGGTTTTGAAACATCAGTCAAGATAAGCAGATAAAAGAACAACTATTGAAATAGTGTCATTGTTCTTCCTGATATTTCAAAGAAACAGAGTTATTTCGGTTGAGAGGAATTTCAGTACGGTAGACTGTACAGAATCAGCTAGCCATGTCCATATCCTGGAAACAGCATTTGAGCTAGATCGGTTGTTGTTTCCTATTATTATTTAGAGAGAATTTTAATTTGATGCACCAAGGCTTTAAGTAGAGCTTTAAGCACTGCAGGGACAAGCATTGCAACAGTGCTGCTTGGCAGCAGAGCAGATCAGAAAGCAACGCGTTTTCAAAGCACAAAGGAGGAAAAAGGGAAGATGCTGTTAACTCCTGCTCCATCTCACTTTCCCATCCTATTACTCCATCTAAGCCAAGCTATTCAGGATGCAGCAGCATTATGCACCCTGACACAAGTAACACAAAAGCATTTATTAAATACAATCAGCAAGTTCAAGTTACTAACATGCACAGATAGGTGAGTATTTGCCAGACAGTCCAGGTTAAACTAACTTCTTATTGTGGGAACCTCCATGAAACTGTTGATCAGTCGGGCGAATCTGCAGACTAAACCAGCACAATGCTGCCCCCCTCCCCATGCTGCCCAGCAGTGTCAGCACCCCTCCTTGTCCACACATGGCTCCTGCCTTTTCACCTCTTGATGAGTTACCCAATTCACATCATCATTAACAGTGTGACTGAACTTCAGGAATCCAATACAAGACAAGATAAGCATCTATTTTTATAGGATGAAATGAAAACAAAAAGACCTCACAGGCACTCAGAAGCATTGCTGGTAGTGTGTGTTATTTGTATAGATCTGCAGTACTTCTATTATGCAAGTATTACTGATGATTTTTGCTGCAGTTGTACTGTGAGCATAAAATAAACGTAACAGCCACATTGTGCTCAGAGCCCCACAAATACATAGCAAAATTTCTCTCTGTAATCCAGGGACTTTACCGTTTAATTCAAATGGAAACATGGGAATGGTTATGTACAAATAACCAAGACAGCATAAAAGCAGGATGAAAATTGTGAAAGTGATATGTGAGATAGGAGCTACGGGCTTTGCTGAAATCAGCAATGTACTTGAGTCAGAGTTAACTCTCAAAACACCCAAGAACAATTAGACTGTCACTTCATTTCATAACAGAAGTACTGAATCACACAACATTCTGAATAAAACACAAACCATACAAAAACCTGCAACTAAATAGAAAGCAGAAATGTTATTTATTGGTATCTAACACAAAGGTGAGACTCTCAACCTCTGATGTAATATAAATCCAACAATATCATCAGAAATATTTTGCCTAGGTCTCTCCAGCTCAACCCAGACAAATCTATTTTATTTTTCAGAATGTGTCTATAATATCAATGACCAGTAGGTTTCAAGAAAAACTGGTGTTAAGATCAACAGCATGTACCAAGGACACCAGCCCTGCATTCCCCTGATGCAGAGCCTGCGCAAGGGTTTCTGAGCCTTCCCTTGACCTTACTGCTGCAAAGCCGAGCTTTGAAAAGTAATCAGAAAATAAAAGGATTACAGTACAGACTATACAACCTCAAAAACCACAGAAAGAGCAGCTTATTAAAAACATGCTGCTTTTCCAAAAGACTAAAAGATATTCAAAGAGTAAAAGCAAAAATATCTATCTCCCTTATTCAAGAATATATGGATACACACAAGATTTTCAGAACAAAAAATCTACTTGTTCTTATGCATTGTTCTTAATGCATACCTCAAGATTGAATCCTATTTCCCTACCAAAAGCCCAATTAAAAAGGAAAACATTAGATTGAAGTATGACCATATCTCTACACAAATAAGGACAACAATCACTAGATTTATTGCGTTGATAAGATTTGACTCAGCAAATGTGACTTTGTGTGCACTGTCAATTGGGAATCTTCTTCGTTCAATAAATTCTGTTTAATTTCTAAAACAGATTGGTAGCTGCGGACAGTCATTAAATATATTTCCTGATATATTTTTCATTAATCACAGTGAAATCAAACAATAAATTATGAGGCTTCAACTGCAATTATAATCACACCATTTTCCACATGGTTTAAATTGCATAAAACACATAAAAAACTTTTCTTCTTTTCTTCCATGTCTGTGTTTTTAAAACAGGAACAAAAGCTAACAAGCAGCTTAATATTTCATGTTGCTGAGATCTCCTCCCAGTGCACTGATTAGCCTGACTTGAAAAAAAGGAAAACAAATTGCATCATCTGCAGTTTCCTATTCTTAAAACAAGAAAAAAGACAAACTTAAGAGAGTCTGAGAGAAGAACATAAAATGAATTCATGGCTTGTAAGTAACAGAAACGTCACATGAACTTTATCTTATTGTGTGGGTGGCCTAATAAAAATCAGAAGCAAATAAAGGCTCATTGTCAAGAGCCGGCCACCACTCCCTGCGATGGGAGCCTTGCTGGAGCGGGGTGACTTTGCCACCCCAGGCTCCCACTGCTGCCCAGCACTCGTGCCTGGGTCTTCACACTTGTCATGTGCAAACCTGGTGGACAAGATAAGGGATTGCTTTGCTCGCAGAGGTCTGCTTCCCCGTGATAAACTTCTATCTCATCCATAACTAGATTTAAGATAGGTAGGATACACTCATCCTCAAAGCTGCCACCAGAAGGGAACTCTATCAATGACTTCAGCTTTCATATGCTCCAGATAAACTTTTCGTTTTAATCTGTGTCCTCTGTGACTTTTCAAGGTATCATAACCATCAAAGCCCTAATACACTCCCAGATACAGGGTGCTCCAAATTTGATTCCATTCACCCAACTAAACTTCAGGCTCAATTTTACTGCAAATATGACAGCTAGTCAGACCTAAAAGGAGTTTGCAAAGGTAGGGGGAAGAAATCTGTGCTCTATTCACCTCTGCCCCACCAGGCTGCTTGCTATAGCGATGTATTTTAAAACTTTCATAAACCTCAAACAGAAAAAGATAGGATTATCCATTACCATGTCAGCTTAAATGATAACATAGATATATATCACAGAACATCTGCCACTAAATCTCTGTTTATAGATGTCAGATCTCATTTATTATTAAAAAAAACCCCAAAACAAACACTTTAAAGCCTTCCTTATTATTTCACAAGAGATGACTGATTTCTAAACTGCAAGGTGGAGCTATTCTTTCTAATCTTTTTAGACAGAGAAACTTCCATTATAAACATCAGTCAAGAACATTAGATGGCATTCACAAACATGCTATTATTGCCTGAATTACTTCATCCCAGTATGTAGTCTAGAAAATCCAGGAGATATTCCCCATTGATTTTCCCCATCAATCCCCATTGATTTTGCATGAAATTCTATAGCGCATTTCAGAAAATTTGCTTTTATCTCACTTGTCTTTGAACAGTAGAAAATACACGTTAAGGCATCATATTCTGGTATCGACAACAAATCATAGAATCACAGAATCCTAGAGTACCAACCAGGCTGGAAGGGACCTCAAGGATCATCTGGTCCAGCATTTCTTGGCAAAAGCACAGTCTAGACAAGGTGGGCCAGCACCCTGTCCAGCTGAAGCTTGAAAGTATCCAATGTAGGAGAATCCGTGACTTCCCTGGGGAGATTATTCCAACGACTGGTTGTTCTCATTGTGAAACATTTTCCTCCTGTGTCCAAACAGAATCTCCTCAGGAGTAACTTGTGCCCATTATTGCCCCCTGTCTTTTCCATGTGACTCCTTGTAAAAAGGGAGTCTCTGTCTTCTTTATAGGTACCTTTTAAATACTAGAACATGGTGATAAGGTCTCCCCTATCTAAAATTTACTTTTAGAAGAATCTCTAGTGAGTGCTCCATATTGACAGGAAGTACAGGATTTTTAAAGGCAGAGTCTGTGTTTGCAGTGCTGTGTTTGACTGCTAGGGTCCAAGCGGTACAATCGTTCTGCTTCTGCATTTTTTCATGTAATTTGCTTTGTCTGATTTTGCCCCTGTGTGTCAGCTGCCTTAATAACTCTTAAGTCAGGCACTCAGGGATCAAATTACCAAGTCATGGAATTATTTCTGAATATGCAATCTGTATCCTCTTAGGTACAAGTGAAAATCCGCTTGCAAAAGCCACTCATCTGTATCATTGTAAATTCACCTTTCCGGTCTGACCTCTTCCCCCCTCTGCAATCTCCAGCCATCAACAAATCAAGAATATCATAATGTTTTGTTTTATAGCAGCGTCTGTTGGCTTGCTTCACTCTATCTGCTTATGAGTAGAAAGTTATTTTATTTTAGAAACAGATAGCTAAAACATCTGGAAAATCCACACAGTTGTCAGCCCTGTGACATTCCATGCCCTCAAACATATGCCATGCAGATACAACGTTGCACTTCTAAAGGAGATATACTTTAAAATGCGAATGTTGAGCACATGCTGATTTTGATCTCTGCCAGTTCCCCCATCTTTTAAATCAAACAGCCACTTAATGATTGCTGTGGTGGTTTGTATATCTGTGATTCATGGGCGCGCTCTCAGGAGGTCATCGGAAAGGTTGGCATTTCACAAAGTGGTACAGTACCGTAGTCAGCCATTACACTCTCCCACCTACGTACAAGCTAATTTGATTAAAGGTAGAAGATCAATCAAACTCTATTGCCTCAGAAAGATTAATTACCTCAGCACTTTCTGAATTAATTATTAGTGTTCAGCTGTGGGGATAGAAAAACCCAATACAGTAGAAGTAAAAGGACCCAGTGGGCAGATGTGGTAGACTGGGATGCATTTTAGCCCAAGATTTATTATCTCTAACTAATGACAGTGTCTTCCTTTTTTTACTTAAATTAGACATAAGTGCTATAGTGTGTTTATAACTCAGCAACAACAGAACTAAAATATGACTGCTACATTTCAGCCTTAGTGTGGAACTGAAAGCACACAAAGACTTCAAAAATGAAATGGCCATTTAAAAAAAAAGCCTCCTATGTGCTGGCAAGCACTCCTAGCCCCAGTTTCTGGACAAGTAACAAGACACATAAAACTTCATAGTTTTACTTTTTCTTGTGCCCCAGCATGAGGTCTGAAGTCCGGCTGCTCGAGCTGTCTTACTGATGATGTTTAAAGAGTGTATTTCAGCAACTGCAGAGTTTCTGATTATCAGACAAGTCAGCATGGCAAAAACTGCAGCCATTTTCCCCAGGGAGAGCGAGCTCTCTATTTTCAGCCGTCTGCCGTCGGTGTGCAGCACTGACCCTTTCTTCTTCACAACATCAATGAGATTTACAGGCCCCTGCAAGCCGTCATTAGGGAAAGCCTCTCGTGGTGCCTGTGACAGACCGGGCTGCCAGCGCGGCCGCCAGCACCGGCGAGCAGCAGCAGCAGCAGCAGCAGGGCGAAGCTCCCGGCGGGGTGATGCAGCCGGCCCGGTGTCCGGCGTGAGGCTGGAACTGGAAGCCGAGGGCTAATGCAGCACCGAGACTCAGCAAACCCCCTCGCTGATAGCTTTTATATTACCAACACAGAAAAGGGACCTCTTGGATCACAGATTAGATTTGCATCTATTACAGAGGGCAATTTATTTACCCTCTCATAAATTTATCAAGCTTCTTTTTCAAATCAGATAGCAGTCTCATTCCCTGCTTATGTGCTTCCTCACTGATCTTGTTTGAAATCCCCAAATTTCTGGCCTCGGCTCGTTTACAGACAGCACCAGTTCTTTCGTCTGTGAAGCAACCCAGTGCTTCATGTTGGCCCTCATTCTCTGCTCTTACTTGAGAACAGTCCTAATCCCCAGCCAGCTTTTACCTTGCAGTTTAAACAAGCCAATATTAATTCCTTATTCTGTATATACAGGCATCCCATTCCCTTGTTATTAATAATATTTCTTTATGCCTGCTTCTCCCATGAGTTCACCTTCCTTTAATGTGGGAAGCCAGCACTATTTGTAATAGGCCAGTTGTGGTATCATCAATGTCTTGGGGTTTTTTCCTCTTTTTTTCCCCCCTGCACTAGGAGTAACCCAGGATTTTTTCACAATCACATTAGGTACTGGTGATTTATAGTTTATCTTTGTAATACTCAGTTGTTTTTTTTCTTTATGTCATTTTCAGCTGGTGATTTATATACTAGTTACACCCGTTCCTATGAGAAAGACTCTCAACTATTAGATTTCACCCTGCTGCTATTACTCCAAATCCTTAACAAAATCCAATTCTTATGTCACCTCCTCCTCTATTTTCAGTGATGCTTGGCTTTGAGATAAGAGTATTTCGTTGACACAATAATGCCAAACTCCTTAATGAAGATAATGATGAAGATTTTTCCATTCTTGTATTAATCTGTGTCTTTTCCTTCTTAATTACTAATGCTCCACCTTAATGTCATAATAATAGTTATTAGTTCTTAAATCTATATAGACTAACTATACATGTATCACCCAATATTAAAAATACATGTCACTGAAGTGAGATAATAGAGCTAATCTAGTACTATTCTTGTGAAGCCCGTGATACATTTGTAGTTTTATCTTTACATGTATCTATCTTTCTGGTAAATGTTTTCCAGTGGCAAAGCCTGACTGAGTACTTCTTTTTCCTTGACACCTCGTCTCTTAGAATTACAGAAAAATAAGGAAAACACTATCAGTTTTGATATCCTGGGAGGAAGATTATCTCCTCTCCTCCACATGAATGCACTGAACCTGCTCTGACTTTTACTTCCATTATCATCATTCTTCATCAGCCTGTCTTTGCTCTCATCAACATCATCCTTATCAAAAATTAAGGCAAGGTGAAAGTGTTCTTTTAATTTTGGAGAAGAAATATGCTATCTTTAATCATGAGCAGATGTCATCCTTGCTGCAAACCTCCTTCTTATGTGGCCAAATACCATAGATTACAGTCTTAATTCTTCTTAAGACTAATTCTCTTGAAGTCTGATGATCACTTAAAGCCAGCATAAGCTTTGCACCAGCTACTCAGTCCCTTACTTGCTGTCCACAAGCAGTGTACCATGTAACAAATAGAACTGGGGAACCGATCTGTTTAAAAATAACTTCTTCCCCCCTTAGATCAGGTTGAACCCATCTGAATTCTTCTATCCAGTTCACCCAAGCAGCTCTACAATTGCTTGTGCTGCCACAAGAGAAGGAGCGATTAGGAGATACAAACAAGCAGCCATAGACGCCCCTAGCAACACCAGCTCAAAGCAACCATGAAATTACAGTGCCTGTCAGCTCGCCTTTTGGCATCCCTTCCTTAGCTCTACCCCTTCTGATTTTCAAGACAACTTTCTTGGCTTACTAGTCACTAATCCATGTTAAATATCCTTATGGAGACCCCCTCTCCTTAAGATGCCAGCTTTCTCCTTTTCAAACCCCTGACATCTCAGTGTGATCTGCCTCATTAACTGGTCTTTTAAGTTTCAACTAGCTTTGTTTATACTTTCATTTTATTTATACAACATAATTACAATTATTTAATTGCAGATTACTTCCAGGGTTTCTGTTTGGTTTTTTGATTGTTTGTTTGGGATTTTTTGGTGTTGTTTTTGCTTCCCCTCAAAGTTGCAGTCGTATTCCTCTTACTCTGCCCAATTTCTCAGCTGAATTGGGCATATTCCAGCTTCTCCAAACAAGTAAGAAAAATAATTTTATTCTCTAGAGGGGGAAAAAATAAAAAAGGCTGGATTATTTTGATAAGGCTATAAAAACAGGTGAAGCATGAACATTTGTCATTAATACGTCATATGTATTAAATAAGCAAGCATAACATTCACCTTTCAACCCCCTTTGGTCAACATTACTGCTTACAGCCACTACAAATCCTTAGCATAGGGAATTATTGGAGCATCCTTATTAGCTTGAGCAATTTATGAGCAGAAAATATATGAATACCACATACATTAGTGCAGTTACTTAAGGATAATGTTCTCTACAAACCTACATACATTTTTATATTAGTATTTACTTAGTGTGACAGTTTATTGGCATCTCTTCCTTATGATGCACCTACCACACTGCACATTATGCTTTTTTTGAGGAGGTAACTAAAGTATGAGAAGACAAATCATTTTAAATAGCCTATTTCTAATTTTAATTAGTACAGTCAATTAATTTTAAAGGTGTGCATAGAAATTGCTCATACTTTTCTAGCCACTTTTTTTTTTACAGTTATTCTTTCCCCCTTGCTTCAGTTCTATATTGGATATGAATTTGCCAGGCTTCCTCTCACCAATATTTCTCAGCTTCTTTTATTTTAAGAGGTGGTCATCTTTTGCAGTGTTGTGTAATACATGCTTCGCTATTGCTAATAAATGGTAAGTTTCCAAAATACAATAATTTCCATTATTAGAGAACCAAAGAAAACCAAAGAACTGTATTCAGGAAAAACAAGAGGGAGAAAACACTTGACTATATCCCTGAGTGATGTGGCATCTGTCATCAGCTTTCACAAGCTACTTAACATCTCAGTAGGCTCTAGACGTTATTGAAGTTGTTTCACCCCAATTCTATGTCTCCTTGGTAGGCAAAGTTGAACTAAATTACCATCAGATGATTAATCAGGCTTAATGCTCTAGACAATGTTTCAGATTAAGACAGGTTGGATATTAAAGATCTTGAGAGAGAATAAAGGCCATGCTTATTCTGTTATATGAATTCTACTCAGATTATCTGACCATATATTTCTTTCTCTTTTCACATTAACAACATTTTGGTTCACGAAACAAGAACAGAAATACTTTGAATATATCACGTCACTTCAAATTAGATGAAAAAAGCAACAATCAAAGAACTTGGGTGACATGGTTTAGTGTGAGGTGTCCCTGTCCATGGCAGAGGGGTTAGAACTAAATGATCTTAAGGTCCTTTCCAACCCTGACTATTCTATGATTCTATACCTAGCAGCATGTTTGTAGAGAAAACTACCAATTCAGCATGGATTTCATCATTTCACTATTAACTGTGTCATGCATGCACAAGTGAACAAAACAAAGCTCAGTCTGAGTGATGTCATGTATCAGCATGCAAGATATTTTGGTGCCTTACCTACAGAAAGTCACTTTGCAGCAGTATACTGAATAAAAATATGCGGTGGGTCTTCCTCCTCATTTTTTACTTAGATGTGTAAGAGCATATACCAACATCTATTTATATCTGCTTTTTTTCTGCCACTAGATGCTGCCGTTAATATAAGCATAAAACACCAAAAAGGACTGCAAACTGCGCTTTCCACACTGTAAGCATCACACTGTATTGTGTCAATTAAACTGTTTCAATAAGATACAAGTTAGAACAGCAAAAAACCTTCACATAACATAAATGCTAATTAAACTGTGATGTCGGGTTTGAAACTGAACTGTCAGGTAATTAAGACAGGTGATGAAAGTTTTTTCAACTTCACACTTGAAAAGACATCAGACATCTGCTTATTCTCCACACAGTGTTATGTGTCAATGATATTCAGATGTCAAAGCTGTATTACTTTTAGGGCAACATTCTAGAAAAGTCATGATCCATAGTTCTTCTGAAATTGCAAAAAATGAGCTCAAAAAGCACTGAGCCTATTTGTAAAAGGCAAGACAGGATACACACACCTGTTTTAACAACTCCTCATACATCAGGTCCTGTCCCAAGCTTTCCGCATGAGAGGACCCAAATGCTGATTTCATGGACATCATGCTCACTTCAGCAAAGCATAAATATCAGAGTTATAGATAACAAAAGAGAGCTGCAAACAAGTTCAGATCATGAGTATGCATAGCAAAAGCAGCAAATGATACATATATAACGTGATATTTTCTTTGTTTGGGGGTATGTCTGTCGCCCTTTAGAGCCTCATTCTGTGAAGAATTCAGATTGACTGCCTAGACTATTCTTAAGGGTATAATACAGCCTTGAATATATAAACACAAACAAGAGCAAACAATGAATAATGTTTTCAACCCAACATGCAAAGCCTCTGATGGTTCTTGTCAGCTGTCCATCAACTCAGAAAAAAAACCCCAAAATTCTGGCACTATTTCAGAAACCATATAACTACAATTTTTAAAAGCCTGAAACTGAGGCTCCCCAGTTAATAGGTTATGAACGAAAAGAAAAAGAGAGAATGGACCTCATCCCTGCAGACAAGCCCCTCAAGACTCCAGTCTCACGCAGTACAAGGCAAAGGCAGCAAGGTGATTTTCAACAGCCAGGCTGAATGTGTCAGCCAGCTCCAAGTCACAGGTAATGCTCTCTGCTGGAAACTGCATTTGTCAGTGCAAAGATGTAACTACCTTCTCACACAGAGCTATTTCAAGTGTATAGGAGTTACTAATTCATTCATCATGACACACTAAAGCAGCTGAAATACACCTTTCGGGCCAAGTTTTGCCCAGAACAGATGTATTTTCAAATCACTTATTAGGCTGCTAACAAGCCCTTAGAGGCTTACACACATTCAGGTGTCTCTTTATCAATGGCACAGTTCAATTTAATCCAGATAAAGAGCCCCTGGACAATTAACAGTTAACTAAAGTACAGCGGAGTCTCCAACTGGCTATCACATCACGGTAGAGAAAGCAAAAACCAGCCAGTATCCATAGCTTTAGCATGGTCCTGAGCTCATATTGATTTTGCTTAACTGTTTTCAGTATCATGAGAAGCCAGTGATAACTGCAGAAACAAGATGACAAACTTTTTGGAGATTATTATTACTACATGCCATAGCTGCTCTCAAAAGAGAAATTGAGAAACCCTTGTTTCTGGAGACCGCAGTGTCTTTACAGATCTACTTATCATCCAGAAGTCCTTCCTATTAAAACAAACTACAGCGCGCAGTAGCGTTGGATAGGGAAACATTAAAAAGCGTAAAGTCCCTGAGCACGGTATTTATGACTGTAAGGGCAACAGTGTTAACCTCATCAGAAAGCTCCTCTGTGTGTAGCGCAGCAATCTATAAAAATACCAGGTCATCCATAAACTCTGTACAGCTCAAGAGTGTTTTATTTCCAGCGGTCAGACTTCACATTTTTAGAAATATGGGCGTCCTTGGCCATATTAAAATCAATGTTTGGTTTTCATAATTGCTTGAAAGAGAAGCCCACTTTCGATACTCAAATGATTTAACAACTGAGATGACCAGAGCTCATCACTTACTGGACTCCGGGTCTGAGTTGCCATCTCCTTCTGTCCGGCTGTTGGGTGAAGCTTGCTCATAGTACTCCTCCTGGGGGAAGCCGAGGGGCAGAGGGTGCGATGTGCTAGCACTGCTTGTGGGTTCTTGGTCTCCAAGCCCACTGTCACTGCAGCTTTCCTGGGAGCCATCTGGTAGGTGAAACGTGACACGGCGCTGAGGCTACAAGGAAGGAAGAAAATTATATGGTTTCCACTACAGTATCAGTAATTGCTTAATGCAACCAATTTAGGAAATGTATTATTTCAGTTATCTGCTGAAGACGCATTATCTGGAGTTGTGCACAATTTCAGGCTTTCATGAACAGCAGCCTGCTTTCAAACCCGCTCCACCTGACAGCACTGCTTTCTTCTGGTTTTTAAAAATGTAAGCCCTGATGCAAAATGAAAGACACCTCAAACTGAAGAGATTCTGTCAGACTTCATAAGTCTTTGGATGCCTTTTGTATACTGACTTGGAGATTTCAATCACTTCTTGAGGCTCAATTTATTTCACTGTTCAGTTTTCGAGTTTTCAAAAAACATTTTCTTTCCCATTAAAAGCTGCTCCACACTTTTGGGCCTAAAAAATGTGACACACTCTAATGTTGCTGGATTCTTCTAAGGCAGAAGAAAGAACAAACAATAACAAGCCTCATGTATCGAAAACAATTTTAATAGATTTTGCACAGCCATTAAACTAATGAATTAAAGGTAGATTCCACTACTCTCCTTCAGACATCTCATTACGACCCCTTTGATTTCTGTTATACCACAGACCTGTATCTCAACTATAAAAGGCTGGAAGCTGGAAAAGAGAATGCTGAGGAGGGGAAGTGTCACAGCACCGCTGTGGAAGGAAGGGCCAGGTGAAAGGAAGAACCTGATGCCTCAGGCATAGGACGGCATTTTCATCACCTAAGTGACTCTGTGTGATTTTGGAGTTGAAGAACAGAAATGTAAATCTGTCCCAGTATTAAAAGAAAATAGGAAAAAAAAAAAGAAATAAGCAGCTCTCCTGCTCATTTCCATGTGTCTTGTTTCCATGTGTTTTGGAAGCATGAAGATTCAAAAAAACCTAAAACAACAATTCAAAATGTTCTTAGCTTGATGTTACTCAAAATTCCATTTGAAAGGCAAGGCAAAACTTTCCAGTTCCAGAACTCCTGGGATTAGTAAAAACTGGAGATCAGATTTTTGATGCAGTTATGCAAAAGTAAGTATACACTGTGTTTATAATAGAGCAGATGTTGTCAGAGGTCCCTAGATATTTGGTTCCTATAGGTGATGGTGTTGAACACCATCGGTTATATTACATTTTTGCTAAGAAGTGAAGTTCCTCTACTTTTGAAAATCCCTTTTCATCATTGTGACGTTATTACATATGCCCACAGACAGCTGCTGTACAGTGTGGTACAGCCAAGAAAATGGCAAGATCAACTTTACATATGCAATTCCTGACAGATGTGAGTGAAAACCCTTAAAAGCTAGCAGTAAGAAATCCATGGCTTTCCCAGAAAATCTGTTCTAGTGCTTCACCATAGCTAATGGAGAGGTTTTCTTCTAACGTCTAACCTGCCTCTTTCCTGTTATAAAATAAATCACTTCTTCAGTCCCATCCATCATGGTCTGGTTATTCCCACTCATCTTTTTGGCATTTGACACTTTAGTCTACTTCAGAATAAACAGGCCTTATTATTTCAATCTGTCGTGTGCCTTCTGATATCTCTTACTGCTCCCCCCTGCACACACGCTCACACATGCCTGCCTGTGCATGGCTCAAAACTCGTTACTGAGCTTCAGCTGAGATCTTTAAAGAGTGGAGTAGAGCAGAAGGATCATTTCACGTCTCCTGCAGGCTCCACTACTGCTTTGCCTTTGTCATGGCAGCATAACACATTTTCCTTGCCAACCACCATAATGACCAGCTCCTTTTCTAAAGATCTTTTGCTGGTTGTCCCCTTTCTGGTTACTGCCATTGATTGCTGGAGTTGAAGTGCAGCACTTTGCATTCATTCTTCCTGCCATTCTGTTTTTCCAGATGATTTCATCTGTTTATCACAAGTACATTTGCCTTGAAGTTCCTGGTTTCCTGTTTACCAAATCTGCAGATTTTAGACCCTCTCTCATTTGGCAGATCTTTAGGAAAAATTGGAACAGATCAAGCCAAGACATCAGCTGAGCTTTGAAAACCTGAATACAGAATGACTTCCCACCCCACAGGATGGAAGGAGAGAAGACATCCCTCCTGTGACTGCAGGAGAAGCCTTACAGCCCACTAGAGAAAAATTCAGATGGTGAAAGATTCCCAGCGAACAGCCCCACATCCCTCCATGCATTTGTGATGTCGCCAGAAGAATGTTATCTGTCTGTGGCTGCTCCCAGGACAACCTGGAAGGCTGGCTGGGGTGGTGGTCCTGCTCCTCCATCACCTCTCGGATCCTTTTCCCACCACAGAGAGAGATACATGGAGTGCCTCTGCACAGTCCAAAGAACAGAAGGATCCACAGAAATTACTAGTATGACTTACCCTATTCTACCTTTTAAGCATCAGTTGCCTCTCAGAGCCCTATTCTTACCAGCAGTCTCAGTTGACTTTTATCTGAAAAACTAAATAACTAAAGTTTTGAGGAGCTGATCCAGTGAAAATATTCCTGCAATGTTACTGATGTGCTCCCTGCATACCGAACTGCACCAAGCTTGCACAGGCGGGTAGCTACAGCATGTGGAAATGGAATATATTACTACTTTGGTCTTTAAATGAATCTGCTATTGACAGTATCTATGAAAAATCAACCTTCATTGCATGAACTGTTTGCAAAACCTCTGTGTATTTTGTGAGGTTTCCATTGCCTTCATGCTGTCTCACATTGTGCATGTGCTGTTTGGTACTCATGCTGGTTGTATTTTCTCATCTCCAACCTACTAGTGAACCTTAAGAATAAAATATTCTTAAAAGGTTATTAGGCCATGTTTTAGTTTAAGATACCAGTTTTAGCTTTTGCAAATGGCTGGGAATACAATGCTTACTATTATGTATGACTGGGATGCACCAAGTGTAAACAAGTGAATGTTTCTTTTCACTTTTTGTCATCAAAATATAGCAGAAGTTCTTAACCAGATAACAGTAAAGGAGACCAGAAAGACATCAAGTCTTTGTTTAGACTGCTCGTCCCAGTGAGTTAAAGAAAAAGCCGCCCCCCAAAAAACACCTCCAAATTTTAACTAACTCCCACATTCTGTAAAAAAATGTAAATATTTAGTTACATAAATTGAGATGTTATTAGTCCAAAAGATAAAAACCAGACAATGTAAAATAAACTGGCATCAGGTAAAGGCTCATGATTTTAATTTGATAGTGTTGAGCGTGTCCCACCTGATCCTGCTGATGACAGAGATCTTTCAGAAGAATTTATCAAGATGAAAAAGCCCCAGCTATTTCTCTGCATGGCAGTGTTGCTATTTTCTTAATTCATGCAGCATCAGACAACGATCTGGAACAAGTAATTCTAATAAAATTTTGCCAAAAGCTGGGACTTATCTTCTGTCACAATTATTTTGGAAATTTCCTCCTTGAGGCATTTAAATTTCAATTTATGAGATTACAAAATATCCCCAGACTCCAGCTGCTTTCTCTTTATCTCCAAAGGGAGTTAGCACCGATAGTAACAGAGTAACAAGGATTATGGTTTGTTTTATTTATTTGACAGACAGTAAGTATATTTTTTCAAAAAGAGAGAAGTCCAAGCAAGCCCATTATGGATTCGTAGTGGATTCTGAAAATGCTGACGTAGGAATTTGTAATACAGACAATTAGAGTGATAGGGGAAAATGAAGTGAGAATGTAAGGAAAGATGTACAATAGTATACAGTTTCTCTGACAAATTTAACAATATTAAATTACTCTTTATTGGTATGAAAAAAAGAATTTTGCTCCCAGAGATGTCATGAGCCCAGACACAAATCCTGTCAGAGGTCTCGTACGGCATCCACTGCATTTTGCAAAGGCAAGTCTGTGTCTGGAGGGATCAAATTATCTCAGAAAGCCGCAAACCTTTTACTCTCATTATTGAAATTTATATGAAGACTGATCAAAGCCCCAAACTATTCTGTGTTCAATCTTTCACTACAATAATTAGACTGTGGCAGTGGGAATAATAAAAGATGAGTCTAAGTAAATAGCTTTGGATACACTGAAGGGATGATTTCTGGAATTATACACCAGGGGTTAGCCAATTTATAATCAAAACCGAAAAAAAGGTAATAGAAAAAGCAGCAGATATCAACTGAGGAACATTAAACTATTAACCTTATTATCTTCATTCACTGAAGCAAATTAATATCCTTTTAAAAGGAGATCATAAAGAAAAAACATTACTGTTTAATTTATGTTGAATTAATTATATTATTTAGATGACAATTCTGATTTAAAACAGACCTTATTTAGGAGATGCTGTAAGACAGCACAGAAGTAAAAGAACAGGACTACTCCAACAGTTGTTTTCTCCACTATTAACAGCCAGTGAATGAAGGAGTAGTAAAAAATACCTTTTTAAGTTGCTGTTAATTTTTATATCTTAGTTGCTTATTTCTTTCAAATGCCAGGAAGGTATGAAACACAGGCTTTAAATAGCTAGACAACTATCTCCAGTTGCGATCAGTACTTTCAGTTGTTAATCATTAATCAAACTATGATTTCTAGTTCAAATCTTTTCATACTCAACCATCACCTTTTGTTCCAAAACAACAATCTTGTGTTCCATATGCTTTGATTGAGACACACAGGACCCAGCTACTATCAATGTAAAGTTCTCAGAATAACATGAAAACAAATAGCCTGAAAGGATCCAACTACAAATCCAATGGGAAACACTTTGAAACTCTAGAAAGACAAGCTAGTATTTTCATTTCTCCTTTCCCCAGGCTTAGTAATGTACAACACAGCTATTATGGCCCAAACAGGTTCTACCAATTGTTTTATAAGTCTGTATTTCACATACTTACTGCAGCTCCGTCCCGGAACCAATCAGTTTAGGCTAAATGAAATGTATTGCTCAAACTCAATTAAAGCTCCACCAACACCAACTCCAGATTCAGGATGTCACATGGATTCCTCCCTACACTGCTGATTCTGAAGCTTTATAGTCAATGATCCAAAGTGTGCAGTCACTCACTAATCACTATCTATTTCACCTGAAAAGGGAGAGCTCTCAACCTTGAGGAATTCCCTTGGACAATGTCTTTACCCGAGGGGATTGTCCCTGGCTGCACACTGCTGCTCCAAGGAGGACTGACTCCAGGTGGCTGCCTGAGGGGATCCTTCTATACTCAGCTCAGATCAGAGCTGTGGCCAAATGTGGTCACGTAGCCCCACATTGGCTCAGGACCCACCTTCCTGCCCCTGCACCCGCCAGCGCCACCGTGTGGGGGGACAAGAGCTGCACACGTGGGAGCTCTCCCAGGCTTCTGCCTGTGGGAGGAAGCTTTGGTGGGCTTTGGTCAGGGTGGCTGTACCTGCCACAGGCTCAGAACACTAAATATAAAATGTTGTTATGTCATCTTGATTACTCTGTATTGGACAAAATGCATAAATGTAGCTCATTACCCTTTTTCACTCAAATTAAATTTCAGAAGTCCAACCTCAGTGGACATTAAAATCAATATTTTTCCTATCTCACATGAAAAAGAAACATTCCCAACTACTGCCAATACAGCAACTGCCATCTCATACAGATCAAGCTTGTTGAACAAGCCCTTCTATTTGCTGAACAAGTTCAGCAGTATCACCTACTGTCTCATCTTTACTGACTGCATTCCTTTCAGCTTCTGATTTGCTATGCTTGTTAAATCAAACAGACCTACTGGTTTTCCAGTTTACCATATTTATCCTTTTAAATATTGACAAAATATTACATTTTCAGCTATATAAAACTTCAGAAATCCAATGCAATCCTTTTACATTCTCATCATAAATTTATCTAGTCCTACTGACCTAATAAGACTAATGCTAATAACTGGTATCTTACATCCTCACTAATTACTAATGGAAAATACATGAAGAGAAAGCTTTGACAACTAACTTTACTTTTCCTCACTGTGATTAACAATCTAACTGCTCCATAGTAGTATGAGATATGAAAGTAGTTCTAGGCTTTCATTTATTACTGATTTAAACAACTCCTCCCACTTTTATTTATTTAGCTGCAGGAAGCATAATCGATTAATTTCAAAAAGGCAAGTAAAAGCTTAGTTGACTGTCCAGACAACTGCAAATTCAATGTGGATGATTATCCTGGACCTATTTGTAGTTTTTCAATGAAAGAAGTACTACCTCCACAACAAAAGAGGGAATAGACAGTGCCTCTTTATCTGCTCAAATGGAAATTACTTAAAATTGACAGATCTTGTAGCTGGATTCACTCACACAAAGAGTTGGCTCAAGTGATGAGAAATAATCTTGCAAGACTATCTTGTGATTCTACCACGCTCACTTACTCAGGGTGCCTTTTTAGAATTACACTTACATGGCCCTACAGGCATTTCTTGCAAGCATGTAAAGAAACTGCACCTAACTGATAAGCAAAAAAGTCATCTATTTCAGCTATTGGCTGTTGCAAAAAAGTAATTCTGTGAAACCCTTTTTCAGGGGGGTAAGCTACTGAAAATTGTTTTAACACCACCTGCTTTAGGAAGCAACTTTTCACTGATGCCATTTTTCACTAAAGTACCAGAAGCAAAGGCGATACTCCCATGTTTCTCCTGTGGCCCAGTGGTCATGGAACAAACTCACTGGCCAAAACACTGCTGAACAAAAACATTCTAAACCTGGAACTTCACAAATTTCTGATTAACAGCCTCCATGGGTATTTATTTCCAGACTCTAATCCTCATTGTACCAAAGCGTGTATCTCATATGACATTTCCCAACAACATTTAACAATTAAATTGTATTTTCTGAGCTTCTTGAAATAACAACAAAGAAGTGAAATAAAAAGCAAATAAACCTGAAAATAACATTTAAAGCATGTCAAACATTTTATTTCGCTTTTGAAAGGCAGTTATTGTATGCTAGATGTCAAAATGAAAGCTGAAAGCATGCTTTTTAAAGTTTAATTCATGTAAGTCTTCAATTTGACATGTGATTAAATAAAAATTACACACGAAAGTTGCACTATGGCTGTGCTGTTGCTAAGGCTGAGAAATAAGAAAGTATCAATTCTGATTTTTTTTTACTATGGTCTTCACTTTCCAGGTTATCATCTTTGATGTTATTATCTCGAATGCCTGATTTCTGATAGCAAAGCCATTTTACTTAAAAGAACATAATCATAAACAATAATAGAGAAACATTTTGGTAATATTTGACATCACTGCTGGCCCAACAGCATGGATCCTTTTTAGCAGAAATATTGATTGGGTATTTTTACCATTGTGAATGTTTCTTTTAAAAGCAACACTATTGCTTACCTAGTGTTTTCTCTGTGTTAATACTGAAATAGAGTAGAATTTATGCTTCCATACATGTAACATAGCACCCTAATTCCAATTTCATTCTGTTAATTTACACATTTCACTTGTGGCTCATATTAATAGATTTCATCTTTCTTCATGAGTAAGGTATAGATTTCTGGAGTAATAAATGTTGTTCCAGTACTCACTGACCTCCAGCTCCTACTTTTGCATCATAGCAGTCAAGGCTAAGCCATTAAGCACAAGCATGATGAAGTTATTACAACTATAGAGACCTGGAAGAAATCTTAAGAACCTGATTCAATTTCCATTTGTGATTTTTTTCTATTCAGTTTTTCATGTAAAGGTCAAATCTTTCTGAAGCAATACACATGTGTATAACTTCACAAGCCATCACAAGTATTCACTTGATGAGGCTTCAAAATGTGCCTTCATCATTTCTAACCAATAAATGGAGCTATTCTTATCACTGCTTCCCAGAAAAAGTCTTTCATCTAATTTTGGTTCCTTGGGTTGAAAGTGTACTGAAGTCAGAAGAAAAACACAGACATATACTTTTAATAAGACGTACTCAAGGAGTATTCTTAAATACTATAGCACAAGTAGTGTAGCACTTAAGCTTTATTTCACCCTGTAAAATAAACCTTGGCTCCACAGAACTTTTTCCTGCATATCAGATAGCATATCAGAGTGGAATGACATGGAATAACCTTATGTTTGAAATTGATATATGTAGCTGTTGAATGTGAATTCACGTTGTTATGGTTAAAAAAAAGGTTCGCGAATTAGGGCTGAGAGGAAGTCTGCAGCGTAAGCTTAGAACGTGAAGAGGTTGAGGTAGCTCTTGAATAAAGAGAAATAAATAAAGACAGATTCCCTCAATTTCTTCTAGAAAAAACCCCACAATATTCTTGGATCCAAAGGTTTCTAAACTACATTTGCACTGATTTTGATACCATTCACAGTAGCCTTCAAAAACTGTGGGGACCACTCCTTGCTCCTGCCCCCCAGGGAGCAGCCAGGCCTTGCTACACCATGACACAGTAAAGCAGCAGGTTTCTTGCAATATTTCCCTAATAAGAAATCACTAGTTCCATGCCTTATACTATCAGGGTGATAATGAGTAAGTTTTTAGCTGTTATTTAAAGCAGAATACATGACATTCAAAATTACTAAAGTGAGTTGAGCTACATGCTACTAATGCATTCTTAAATGTATATATGAAATACTTACTTGTAAATGGGAAAAATTCTACAAATTGAAGTGCTGTATTGCATCACCGATACCATCCTTCACTCCTACAGGGTGGTGTCTCTGCAATTGTCCTTTCAGATAATCAGAATATATAACTGTCTTTCAGAATTCACCACTTGTGTAATTTCAGTAAGGCAAAATATAGAGCCATTAGCCTTCCCTTGTTCCTTAAATCTTCCTGGCTTATTTCCATATTCAGTGCAGCCATTCTTCAGGACTATTAAGATTACTTACTCATCTTTCTTTACAGAGCAAAATATACAATACAAATTACTTAATTAATGCAGCATATGTTAGTTTGCATAAGGAAATCATGCAGTTCTGGGCAAGGGGAACCAAGGGACTCCAGCTGATGCTGGAGGAAAGTTGCTCCCTCTCACAGCAAGCTGAGAGCTACTGTGAAACACCAAGAGTCCGTGACTAGCCTGCAGTCAGCCCCATGCGCCTGCTGCTGTCCCGATCCCAACCCAGCCACGGCCCACAGCCACAGGGTTTGTGCTCTGGAAGCACAATGACAGTGCCACAGTAAGTCAAGGTCCGCTTGTGTGAGGTTCAGGTGTCTGCCACCAGGGACCTGACTTTATAAAGCACAGCCCTGTGACCTTGGGTTGCTTTCCTGACAAAGTTATTGTGGTGAGCGAGAAAACAGGTGAACTCTAGCCATGCACAGTAAGTAGAAACTGAGACAGAAGTGAAGTTGTTTACTTAGTAACTCAAGGAGTCAAGAGAAAAGTACTAATGCAAAAATACATAAAGCACCAGGGGGAAATAGCAGAGAAGTCAGCAAAAGTGAGGACTAGGCATCCGGAGGGAGCCCCGGAGGCCAGCTCTTCTTCATGGGACTGCTGCTGCGTAGCCCGTACAGGCCACCAAGCGCCTCTGCCAGCAGCACGAGCATACCGGCGTTTTGATTAAAAGCAACTGAGTGCCAGACACTTACTGTATAAAATCAAAAATAACATTATTGCATTCTCATAAATCATAGAATTAACCAAGTATGAAAAGACCTTTAAGGTCATCAAGTCCAACTGTTATCCCAGGACTGCCAAGTCCACCACCAAACTGTGTCAATCCCGAGCCCGAGTCCCCACATCTTTGGAAAGATGTCTGAGTAGAAGTGCCCGAAAGAGCTATCAAATAAAAGGGGCTGGGGTGGGAAGGCCAAAGGCACAGTGAAGGCCAGTTCTGCAACTCCCTGAGCGCATTCAGTGGCCACCTCCATTCCCTCACCTGCCACACAGAAGATTAACACTGCTACCATCTTCAGGTTTATTCAAATTTCATGTAAAGCTCAGTTAAATCAGAAGTATTATTCTCCATACAAGCCACACCGAACTTGCAGCCTCTAAAACTGCAGTACTTCTGCAACTCTGACACCCAGGAGATCACCAGGAAAGGCAACTACTTGCTTTAGTTGATCCAGAAAAGCGTGATAGTGCAGAAACCCCTTGTAACGTGCAGTCAGGCAAGAACAAATGCAAGGCTTTATGTCTATGCTGTATTCATACTGCTCAGGAGAAGGCAAATTGCTGTAGATATCTGAAAAACAGGGAGGATTTTTGAAATAAACCAGCACAAAAAATGTGTGTGTGGAAGCGTAACAACGTTAATGTCAGGAGAGCTGGCATACATCGTGTGGGCAACACAGACACAATGGGCACAGGCATCTTCCACAGACAGCTACAGGCGTATGCACAGACTTGTATTCCTGTATCAGTTACTCTATCGAATACCCATGGCAACTGCTCTGATTGCTCACCCCAAAGTCATCGTTATGCATAAAATTTCCTGACTAAAGTCTTCAATTTAATCGTACTCCTTAAGATATTTCTTACCGGGTTTTTTTATTTTCATTGGCATACAGCATCTGTGCTTTGCACAAAACAAAATGCACTTCACACATTTTTCAGGCAAAATGTATAAATATAAACTTGCAGCATTAATTATGTTCTTTCTCCTACTGCTTTTAATTAATTTGACCTTTGGTCCTATTTTTGTCAATTCAGGAGGCATACTGCAATCAGAAGAAAGCTATGGTGTAAGTATTCTATTCTGCAAGTCACCAACTAAATGAGTAAGCAATGGAGGAAAATCTATAGCATGCAATTAGCATTATTCTTTTCATTTATTTTTGTTTTACTTCACAGAACTCATTAATAAATTTTAGTAGGCAAAATTGAAGCTAGGAACCCTCCTACACCAGGTGGACTATATTCTACCTTGGCACAAAAGAGGTTCTTTTGATGTACTGGAAATCTTATTAATAGATTCACCAGAAAACAAGCATGTAAGCTGGCAGAGGCAATTGCAAGAGGTAAAATGAATGTAAATGACAGATGAAAGAAAATTTCCACGCCGTTCAGATCAATATAAACAAAAGTGCTGCTGCAACCACAGCACCGAGATGAAGGGAATTCATCAAACTTGTATTTCAGATTATTTGTCCTGTTCCAAATGCACCCTCTGGGTTCCTGAGCTATGTTCTTCCTTTACCCAATTAATACTACATTAAGATGCACTCCTGCAGGGGCTTTTTCCTTATTTTGCCAAAATGAAGTTTTTCAGTGCACTTAAATATGGGAGGGGGGGAGGAGCACAGAGAATAGCTTCTTGCTTCTAAATACTGCCATTTGGAAAGCCTGTAATTGCAGCACTTAATAATTTTCTAAATACTTAAGCCAGAATTAATTATCCCTGCTATTATTGCAGGAGCATGGATCATATATTGGGTATGATGAAGAGAACGTGTGATAGAACATTTTATTGTTCTCAGTGCATGCAGTGGGTGTGCAAGGCACTTAAGCTATTAGAAGCAACAGGCTTCTCTACTTCAATTATATCTCAGTAGGATCATCAGGTATCTACAGAACCAGCTTTGCTCATTTTGTGATTTTTGTTGTTGCCTAATTAAACACTTTCAGGACCCTTCTTTACACCAGGGACTAATCACCATCTAAAAAAGAATCCTGCTTTATTTAAAATTGTATTGGTTCTTGGTGAAGAATTAGAGGAAGGTAAACGCTTATTGTTAAACAGCTTCCATTTCAGCAGACTGAAATGCATTTTCATTAGTAGCCAGAAACCAAGGCACGTCATGAACTTCAGCAACTGCCTTTAATGGAGTGAATTCTACAGTCTCCTGGCAGTTTTATATGGTGTTAAGGAATCAAAAATATATGTAGCTACTCTTACAGCTAATTGCCCACCCTGTTTAAAATTCCCTTTATGCAGAAGCTGGGTAGCAATAGAAATACTAACTCTAATGTATAAGACATTTAAAGATTTCGAGATACATAACAAAGAAAACACATAAACATGGTATTTGCAAGGGGGAAATCAAAGCCACAAGGAGATGAAGCTTCACTTCCAGAACACTGGATTCAGACCTTTGTGCAGAACACAAACTAAAGTGACTTTCATCTCATTCTAGTGTGTTGAAAACAAAATAATTTCTTACAAAAAACAATCACCTCCTCTCTGAAAAACCACTGCTTGTCTCAGATTCACTGCAATAATATTAAACTGTTGATGCAGGCTCTCTGTTTGAAAGGCGGCTGGCAGCACTGCTTTGGTTTCTAAGTAGTTTACTGGGAAACCAGAAGGGAAGCAGCAGCCTGAAGCACGCCAGCTGACTCTTCCCAGAAGTTCAAAATGCTGGGGCTGTGGTGCCGTAGGTAGCTGAAGCACAGACAGACATATATTTACTAGAGAAATGTACTGTCACATCTCAAACAAACACAGTCAGAATCAGCACAGATTTCAGTCAGTGCTAGTGTAGCAAGATGGCAAGATACTAAATGTCATCATGAGCAGTGAAACAAAAGGGATCCAGAGCAACACCTTGTCCCTCTCACCTACATCTCTAGAGTTGCCTTTGAGACTCAGAACCATGATGCATTCATTTATTTCATAACAGAAACAATGACTAACACTGAGTCTCTGATGAAAGAGATCAGGCAGCTGTGGAAGTAATTTCCCTAGTTGGGAGGAAATAATTTCCTCCTGTGTTACATGCCCTTGTGCTGGCTCACCGTAACCCTAGCCAACAAATTCACTTTCTGTAATTGTTTACATCCCTGCCTCAAAAGATAGACCCCATTTTTTTCCCCCCACAGTTAAGGACTATAAATCCACTCTTGGTACAGACTACAGTCGAATTCCCAACTGACTCCCCAGGGGCTCTCAGAAGAAAGAGAAGACAAACAACAACGACAAGAAGATGACTCTCCAGCTCCAATCAATAATTTGCCTGTCACTGCACATGCGCAACACCCTTTCGCCATAACTCTGTGAAGTTCCTTATCAGTGATGTACTCTTACACTTGCTAGGTAGATATTAAGCATTCTTGCATCCCGTGGGTTTTGCATTTCAGTAAATCTCCTTTTCCCAGCAATACAGATACACAATAACTGCCACAGACTGACAATACATGTTAGAAAATTTGATAAATAGCCTATAGTGTAATAGTACTTTGCACATATCTATCATTCTACACTCAAATGGGCTTTAGAAAGACGAATTCCAGTTCAGAATAACAGAATAGAAAAAGGCAGTTACGAAAATAGTTACAAATCAACAAACTAAAGCACAAATGGCAATGCCCTCTTGATTCCTGTGACTGAAGGTTAGGCTGAGTCAATGACAGAAACCAAAAATGAAAGCATGAGTCCTAGACTGAGAAAAGGTATTTACATTTGAATAAACTATTACAGACTGCCTGAAATGGGGAATTATGCATATGCATTTTATAAGAATAATGCACGTAACTACAAGCACATACAACAAAGCCAGAAAATACACCAGAAACCCAAAAGAAAGTGACTCAAAAACTGTTTTCTGACTATTTTGGCCAATACTAGTGGGTATTCATTGAAGTGAGTGCTAATGCAGTCTGTTTCAATGGAGCCATATGGATTAAAAAATGCCATTAGCAACATCATCTAACACTAAACCTCTGTGAGCAAGTGAGAGAACAATAATGATCTTATCTGCTCTAACAAGACTGAAAAACTGGTGACTGCAGAAGATTCATTCTGCCAGATATTCCATCTGTGAGTAACAGACAAGTTCATTAATGGAAATCTTCAAATTAAAGCTGAGAAACCCACGGCTAAGAAAGGACTGCCTTGACAAGCAAAGTTCCTGCTTAAAAGCTCTACAGGTTCATGAGGCTTAAGATTGAGTCATTACCATTATCTGCTTTCACTTTTAAATATGTCTTTTTCTCATTCTGAAGTTGCATTGACAGCAGTGCTCCTGCCAGCATTTGCCACTCGTTCCACAAAAATAGTTTGGGAGGAGCTCTGAGCACAGAGCCTGAAATCTGTCACGTCAACAACTTACCAGCTCTGCAACACAATGCAGAATTTAGATTAGAAGCATGGGTGTTTCTTTTAGCATTTAAGTCAATCTTGCAATCTGCTCAAACTTTTAAAATGCTTGAAGGTAGCACCACCATACCCTCGACAGATGCAGTACCTACTTCTGGCAGACTAGATCCAAAGCTCCCTGAAGGACTTTTCCCCCAGCCCTACCTCCCTCCAAATAACTGTTGAGTGAAGTGAATGCCAAAAGCACCAATAACATCCAGATTCATAATCTAAGACATGGTAACAGTGATCAGTTTGAAGATACACAAAACATAGCTAAAATCTTGGGACCCAGCAAGTTACCCATCATTAGCAAAAGCAGACATGCCCAGAGAAAAAGGAGATGTTATTTAAAACATAGTTTCCCTTCAAAAAGGAAACATTAGTAAAGCAGTATTCAGTGATTTTCCTACATCAATCTGATAATTCAACATCAACACAAGTTGTATCCAAATATCAGAAGAAATGACATCTACCTAAAACAACTATATTTTTCCAGAAGAGACTCTTTAACCAAAGCCCTGCTATAAAACACCATTAAAGAGCTTCTTCAGGAAAGCTAGGAGAGAATTTCATGAAGTTTCACGATATTAAATGAATGCTGAATTGTTTTATTGTTATTCATTTTTGAAACTCGAACAGAACACCAGAGCTCTGTGTAGCTCCAGGCCCACTCCAAATAGTTGTTTCTTTTCAGTTTGCAAATTCCAAACCCAGGCAGGAAGGGAGCTGCACTCAGCAGAGGCCAGAGGAGAAGTGAGTAGTATTTATCAATAGGGAACCTCGGTAAAAGCCTAATGGGGATCAAACAGAAAAAGCCCACATTTCTAATACCAGCCTAGAGGTAATCAAACAGAAACACAGGCAAATCAATTCAAATCAAAAGCAGTCAAAGGACATTATATCACAAACTAACACATTCATCAGTAAAGGTTTGATTTTGTCCGAGCTTCCATCTCTTACAAGCACACTGCTACAGCTCCAGCCACAAATACTCTCAAATAAGCAACTGAAGTATTAAAAAAGTAACAATACTGAAAGTGGTAACGGCAAATTTACCTTAAAAGGCTGTATATTTAGGTTGAATTATTGTATATGCACCCAAACATGCTTCATTTTAAACACCAACCTGTGCACCTTTCTCTTAGCAACAGGCCATCCAAGAGTACTTGCTGCCTCCCATCTACGAGTATGGTGGCAGAGAACTAATTCAGCCCGCAGCACGTGCATGAAGCTGCTGTGGAGTCATGCTGATGGGTATGATTTACTCAACAGGCTCTTGGCAGCTGCATTACCTCTCACACCAGTGTTTTTTCATTTACACCATGTGCTTTTTCCTCTCGCCACCAGCAGCACATGCATTAACCAGTTCTGCTGCCAGTTTAAAGCTTTAAGAAACAAAAATAACCCCCCCCCAGAAAGCAAACAGGAAAAAAAAAATAATTTATTTCTTTAAAACTTGCTGAATTCTGGAAAAGTTTAGTGACACTGTGATTATGTCCAAAACAAGAACCAGAACGGATCCAGCTAATTTCCAGACAGCTGAAGACATCATGCCCTCAGATTTTTACTGTTTTGTTTATGCAAAATAATTACATTATGTCATGTAGTTTGACTTCCAAACTATTTTGAGGAGACTCTTGATAATTCCTGTGAGAAAAAGTAATTAATTTGGTTTTCTGTGACTGAAAAATATTGAAAACCAAATGGATTGTAGACATATTTTCAATCACAGCTGGCAGAGATCTTGTACCTTAATGCAAACATGCAAATGGATTTTCCTTTTTCTCTTTTAAAAGGATCTCTGTCCAGGTGAAAGGTCATTTGTGAGTTATTTCCCTTTAAACTGCAAAATGCTCAACTCAATAATCATAGAATCATAGAATGGTTTG